>NC_061119.1:96550875-96850875 GCF_002878395.1 Capsicum annuum
GGGCCTAGTTTTATTCAGAATGTTAATTAAAATTGTTGGCCCACCAATGCTTAAACAAGACCTAATTTGGCCCCCTTTCTATTAAACCATTATTTTTCTATTTCTTACCCATTTAAATCCTCAAAATCTCATTTTTTTCTCTTTAAATCAAAACTATACTATCAATGGATAAACATATCCCACACTTAGAAGAATGGTAAATTGAAACATATTTGGGGTACCAACTAGTCCTACTACACGAAAAACAAGTAATCTTTGGTTTTGCTCAATTTCTTCATTGTGCACTTATGTATTCTTAAAGAAAAGGTAACTTTCTTAGCTCCTAATAGTAATATCTTGATTTAAATATGAACAAGCAAGTTGATACATATATTTTAATTCAAAATATATTGAAACAAGTGTGCTTGAATATAGGATCCTTGAAGTACCCTAAACTCTTGATGTAGGGCTTTGTTTTGAATTAAAATCTAAGGTTAGGCCCCAAACAGAAATTCAACTTGAGAAAGTAGAGGAATACAAAAAACTAGGTATGTTAGATTATATTGACAATCATGATTCTTTTTATATGTATACACATGGACTTGTTGGGAATGCTAATAGGTTATAGGGATGTCAAAATTTAGGAAGAATTCAAATTTTTGAATTTTGAGTTTTTCAATTTTTGCTGTCCCTCTTTTTATGGAAACTAACACTTAGTTTTTCAGGTATAGATGGCACCTAAATCTAAAAAGAAGAAGGTTGATACATTTATGAGATGGGATGAGTCCCTCGATCCTAGTGGGTTAGTGAATGAATACCCTATTTTAGAGCTTAGAGTAGTTGCAACCAGGGTGACACTCACAGTGACTAGTGGCCAGGTACACCAAACAGCTAAGACTATTATTTGGGGCAATATGGGACAACCATTTCCTAAGCACTCATGGTGGGGAAAAATTCAAGGTATTACCTATCCTAGGTCTTGCATTGAGGGTATTAAGGCTACCTAGACAGTTCTATCCTAACTGAGGATGAAGTCAGCTTAAAGATCGCTGCAATACTCTCCTGTGCTAAGTGATAATAATGAGGAGAACAAGGAAAATTATGAACCAATTTTATAGGGTATAGCTCATGACCCCCCAGTATGGGAAAAAGTCTTAAGATTCATCTGAGGCTGTAGACTGGAAGGAGTCATTAGTAGTACCCTAATTTATGGAGGGTACCATAGTTCATACACTTCTATCAAGAGTACCCCAATATGCAGAGGGTACATGAAAGGATTCCCATAAGGTGACCATTCCAAATAAGGAGGCAAAAACACAACAGGGATAGATTTCTACCCCTACACATGTCGCAGAGGAACCTCTTAAGGTGAAGGACCCAAGGTGGTGTGTCAATGAAATGCATATGATTTTTTATGTAGACAATTATATCTCTAGACCATACGGATCACGAAGCTTTATTTAGGACCACAAGATTAATCTATCTGGGTTGAGTAGGGTACCATAATTGTGGGCAACCTTTGATCATTATTACTTAGTGTGGATGACTAGACCACTCTGTTCTCACTTCTCGACTATGGTCCAAGAGTTTTAGACATTATATTGCGCCACAGTAGTACTTTCTATGCACATATTTATAGGTTTAATAAGACATATGGTGTAGCCAAAACTTGAGCAGACCTTTGTAAGAGGGGTCAGGGTTGACATTTCAGCAACAACTATCCATCAGTTTAAATTTGGCTTAGAATACATCACTCAAGTATCCACGACAGATCTTGACTAATTTTTTAGAGTCCTATATGATGGGCATATTATAAGGAAGGCAGAGCATAGATGTGAGAGAGTTAGGATGGCTAGGTGGATAGCGGACTACATTTCACCTTTGCATGATGAGAGCCCATGAATCGAGGGACGTAGTGTGATAAAAAAGGAATTGTTGAGATTTGTTGCTAAGTATTCATGGTTTCTCATAAAATATAGATTGTTCCTGACTGCTTCAGATAATATACCAACTTTGGATGGAGCCACCCTAATTTTTACTATGATGGCCAGGTATGATATTGACTTTGTATCCATCCTATGGCATGAGATTAAATATAGAGACTTTAGGGAGATGGAGAATTTGCCTTTCCCATGCCTTATTTAGATATTGTGTGAAGAGACTGGTGTACCAGAGATACTGGGAGTCGATGAGAGAGTATTTATGATAGATACTACACAGACAAAGACTATGAAGGATCTAGCATGCCCAGCCCTTCCTAGGAGACATAGTGGGCTTGCCATCATACCTCGGGTCTAAACTAAGGGGTTTTTTAGTTTCCACAAAGCCTAGTAATATGCATGGAGATAATGTGGGAGTTAGCATTGATCTAGAGATTGGGGAGTTGAGAGAGGTCCCCAATTTGAGTCTCAAAGTAAACGTATACCAGCCACTTCTATATCAACCCCGACATCAAGTTCAGAGTTGGTGGGTGCTTATTCTTTTCCACCTCACCCATCCACTAAAGCTGCTGCTATACGTATGAATTTGGTATCTCATGAGTCTTTGTAGAGCTTAGTGAATAAATAGAGAACTATATGATAGATACTCCTCCAATCATACCCCCAGTTATTTAGGTATCACCTACGAGTAGGCCCAGACACTTTGATTTATTTGTATAAAATGAGGAGGAGGTCCTAGTAGTTGGGACAAAGAGAGAACATATGAAGGATCTGTAAGATCCCAACATGCCATATTACCTGACCTTTAAAAAGGCCTGACATAATTTGATGGATTCTATAGTTTTTAAGAGGCAGAGAAATGCTGAGATAGCAACGGGTGCATCATGTAGTAGTGCATTGCCACCACTACCCCCTCTGCTAGTCAATATACCCCCATCTAGGGATGTCCATGACAAGGATGTTTAGTGTATCTCAGGTATGTCCTCATTCTCTTTATTTTCTACTATTTTAGAGCATTGGGGGTAGTGCACAACTTTTAGTTGGGGTGGGGTATACCATAGTCACCATGAGTATTGTCATGCTTCTTTTCCTATTGATCATAGTATTATTGTAGAACTAGCATGTCTAGGGTAAAATTTGTATCGAATTGTATTTTTTTCATATTATTTTGTTTTTAGTGTAGTTGGGAGTTTTTTTTACGTATTTAGGGCTGTTGTCATGTTTTTGATTGATTTTTTTAAAAAATGATACCCCTAAAAAAATTTATGAACTGTGTGGATGTGTATATATATGAGTATTATGGATCTTGTTATGGTATTAGGATTAGGGACATGATAACCACTTGATAACAATTGCAAGAACTAGAGAAGTAGTAGCTTGTAATATTGACTCTGTGATATGTGTCAGTGAGATGCTACTAAGTTCCCTTTGTGTGTTAAATCTAGAACTTTCCTAGTTAATATTTCCTAGGTTGTAGGAGAATCAATTAGGAAAGGATCATGTGTTTTTTTATTTTATTCCACTTTAAGCCTAAATGACCTTCCCAATGTTAAATAGTATCTCTTGATCTCTGTTTTGAGCCTTATAGTTTTTTTTATTTCACCTGTCACCTTTCAATGTGTGTTGTAATAACTTTTTTTGTCCTATTCCTTCTTGGACTTTGTGCACCTAAATTCAGACAAATTGCTTAAGTTAAAGGTAGCCATCATAGGGATGTGTGATGTAAAGTGGCTATGTAGAAGAGTAAAATGAGAGAAAACATTAGTAGGGCTGGGTATGGTAGAAAAATAAAAAAGAAAAAAAGAAGGGAAAATTGTGAAAAAGTGAAAAAAAAAAGAATAAAAGACCACACCCAACTTTAATGTGCCATAAATTATAAAAGGGAGAGATAAGGGTGGAATAAAAAGAAAGATGGTTAATGAAGGGACCCCAAAGTTAGGACAAGAAGGCTTAGTCACTTCATATCCATATGTACCATACCATCCTCTAAACGTACATTACAAGATAAGAAAAGTCCTATAGTGATCCTAACTTAACTGTCTGAATGCTATGGTAAAGAAAATAAGGTCAAACCTATGGTGTTTGACATGTATTGATTAGAAATTCTCTTTTAAATATGAGCTTCTGTTGACTGTCCCTAGATTGACACATATTATTTCATATCAGTGAGTAGGAGTTCTTTGTTATGATAGCACATGAGTCATACTTTTAGTTGCTTACTTGGTTTGGGTAGTGTAACTTGTACATACATGCATAATTGTATGTTGCTAATGTAATTCCATACTTTGATCCTATTGTGTCACATTGTTGTGATTCATATTTATACATAATTGGTTTTGAATGATTGAAAAAGGGGAGGGTATTGTGGTTTGAGTGTAAAGTGTTGATTGACTGTCTTTGATACCTTAGATTCTCCCAGTTAAGCATCATGTTTTTTAAATTTTGTTTTGTTTTGTTGTGTTGTGTTGTGTTGCCTAATGACATGCAAACATTCTATGTTTAGCGTGTTGATGTGTTATACTAATATAGCACTTTCAATTCTTAAACGATGAAAATATGTAGGTTTCTCGGGATGTTTTATTAGATATGATGCTTTTTGGGTATGTATTGTAAGAAATAAGTTTTTGGATGCTAAGTTCCAGAAAAAAAATGCAAAATGGAGTTTTGGGTACTTACTTGATCATTCTTGGACATTTTTGGCACTTACCGGATGTACGATTCCTAATCATATGCTAAAATTTGATGTTTGGAAGATTGTTTGCTAGAATTTATAGTCTTGGCACTTACCTTTGTCCATATGTGGATCGCATGTACCACATGTGGTCCGTATATGACTAATGTAAGTTCCAAAATTGAAGATCCTGAGACTGAAAAGTTGTAGAAGAAGTTTTGGTACTTACCTATGTCTACATGCAAACTGCATGTAGTACATGTGGACCCCATATGGCTAAGGTAGGTGACAAAAGTCCAAAGTTCTGAGAGCATACATGCAGGAAATATTTCTGGCCCTTACCTGGGTCTACATGCGAACCGCATATAGTACATGCGCCCACTGCTAGACCACATATAGACATAAGTAAGTGGCCAAAAATTGTTTTTTGTCCTTTTCCATCCAGTCTTTGATTTTTATGGTTTCCTCATATACTATAAATACCATTTATATGTTTTTAGTATATGTTACACACAATTTATACTCAAAAACATATACTTGATTATAAGATCTATCTTTTGTCTTTAATTATTCTATAAAGATTTTTGGTTGTTAATTAAGTTAATGTTTGGGGGTTTTCAGTTATTGATTATTGGGTGATTGTTTAATGCCTTCTTATATGAATTCGTTTAATCTTTACATAAGCATGAACTGCTAATCTCCCTTAGCTAGTGTTGTGGGAAACTTGGCTACATATAGAAGTAGTGGAAGTTTTCAATCCTTCTAGAGTATTGTTATTGCATGCAATGGGGTTTTCTTCTCTTTGATTGATTTGTTAATGAGTTCACATGTTAGGATCCAGCCTGTATTCACTACGAACCCGAAAGGGAGTTAGATATTAGGAAAAGGAAATCACAATGGTGATTTGGGGTTAATAATGAATATAAGCTTAATTTTATTATCTTTTTAAGCCAGTTAATTCCCATCTAATCCACTTGAGACCGAGCGAAGATAGTTGTAACTGGGGTCCAAGATAAGGATTAGTAATGCGATACTTCTGAGATCGAGAGGAGATGAATGAAATTTACCAAATGGTGCCGAGATGCATTTGGTGATAGCTATCTTAACAAACTCTAAATGCACATCAATTATATAGTTGGATTGAGTATGAGCAACTTATTAAGCTAGAAGCCAGGGGAAACACCGCCCTAGTGTTTGTCTATGACTTAATTACAACCATTGTTAATATCTCTACTTGTTTGATAATCACTTCAAATCCCCCATTTACTCTCATGTTTTGTCCATTGACTTTAGAAGTTAAGAGCCACATTTCTACGTATTCCCTTGAGATTCGACCCCAACCTTGATAGGGTTACTATATTTGACAGTGACTGCATAATCTTCAAATTGAAGGTGTAGCTTTGGCGTAATTACCCACAAGTCATAAATGACTTGGGGAAGCTATAGAGAAGCTGTAACGCCCTGAATCTGGTCCTTGAAATGCGACACGGTGCTCATGACCCAAAAGACCATAAGCTAACCCATGACTGATATCTGTAACTGAGCACTGCATAATGTATTGTATAAATTTGGAATAAAAGGCTGAAAGGTTATAAGGTTGAAATATTTGGTAAAAAATAACATCTAAAAAATACGTTATATCAATACCAAAATGACTGAATAACTGTCTGAACATGCTATAGTCTGTAAACCTTTAAACCTGACTGAATAAGGAGTTGATGGGACATGTCCCCAACTAACTCCAACTACTAAAATAAACTAAGTACTAAAATAATGAAATAATAAAATAATAACATCCTCGAATGATGAGGACTCACAGCTAGTCTGACTGCTGAAACTAAAATACTACTGATGCTCTAAAGCTTGTGCTTCTGAACCTATGGTATAAAACACCGTAGCGCAAATGCGTCCACATGATTGAATGTACTGGTATGCAAGTGAGGTAGGCTGAATAGAAAGGTTCATATGCATGAACAATACTGACTGACCGAGTAACACGAAAGTGAGAATATATACATGAATATGTGAAATGTAACTGAGATGATGACATCACTGAATCTGAATAGTGATAACATAAGTTTTTGTATAACTAATATACTATTATCTGAATGACTATTTTTGATAGTCTTGTTTCTGATGGAACTAGTTGAGTTCCGTATTGAGCTAGGTGACTGTATCTGATAGTCCTAAATTATGTAGAACTATTTGAGTTCTATTACTGAAACTTAGATTCAGATTGTAACTGTGGGAAATAGTCACTTAATCGATATGCCCTTAATAAGCCATTTTAGCTGAGTTGGGGTCCAATCTGTAACCCCAATTAGAAAGGTGTAAATACCATGTCACTGGTAAGGACAAGCTGTGAGTGATCCCTTATCTAACAGGTACTCTAAGGAGAAAGGTGTGACCCTCATATAATAGGTTAAGACACCTCATCTACCCTCATCTAGCAGGTTTGATATCTCAACCTACGCAAGCTACCTAGGTATGGAGCCTAAGGATTTTTTCAAAGAATCACACCCTCTAATAACAGGTGAGTTCACATCCTTGGGATCACTCGGTGCTGAATCCTACTCCAATCTAAAAAGACACTGAACATGATTAACTGAACTGAACTGGACTACATTTATTGAGTTTCGTTGACTGATGGAATATTACTGAGATCTGATAACTGACTGAGATTATTGAGATTATGAGATTACTGAGTTTTCCTGAGTCATGTGACTGACCAAATTCCACTGAGTTCTGAAACTAACGGAGAATACTTCTAATCATGGCATAATTGAGATTATCATGAAACTGACACTAGCTCTAGGCACACAATAAAATTGTCGGGTACAAGTATCCCCAGGAATTGATAGCATGAAACTAACAAGACATGACACTTCTTGACACATGACCATAGTAAACAATTCATAGTACAATCATTGGGGATTTTCCAGATGTATTTGCATGCTATAAGCTTACACATGAATTGGAATGCATGTAAACATATCATAATTTCATAAGACTAATCTTATAAGCATTACGTCAATCCATTACAAATCATAACAATAATGTGGGAGTCATATCAAACATAAGGGAGAAACATGGATTCATCAATTTTATTCTCAAATGATTCATAGGGCATAATTCCTATTCTCTTAGACATTTTATCAAACACCTTGCATGCATATCTTTATGCTTAGGCATGAATATTGAAATAATACTTCATGGACACATTTTACACTTCCAGTGCAAGAATTTCAACCACATACTAACATATTTTACTAATATCCTTTAAATACTTCAACTTGGAAATCAACCAACAACATAAACATGGATATAATTCAATTCAGACCATGGAATCCAAAGTTTATATTTCAAATTGGTTTCTTGAGCTTTATCGATGAAAGGAACTTATAAATCAATACTTGACATACCTGGATGGATGATTTCCTGAAGATTGGTGGAGGAAAGATTGAATTCTTGACTTGGAATTAAACACCTCGGGTTTCTTGTTCTTAGGGATTGATCTTTGAGAGAAACCCTAATTTGGTGTTATAGATGAATAATGAAGTTATGAGCTTTGGTCTGGTTTAATTAGGGGTTAAAACGGGTGGAAAAAAACCTAAATACCCTTTAAAAATGGCTTAAAATTATTGATCAAAAGTGGCAATTGTTTGGGCGATGGTCCGTCGCTAGCTTGACGGTCTATCGATCCTGACCGTCATACTTGGCCAGAACTTGAACTTTCTTCCTTGTCTGCGACAGTTTGGGCGATAGTCCGTTGCTAGCTCGACTATCCGTCGGTCTTGACCATCGTACTTGGCTAGAAGACGGGTTCACTTTCTTAGTCGTGATGGCTTGGGCGATGGTCCTTCGCTAGCTTGATGGTCCGTTGGCCTGACCGTCGCTTCTGGCTAGTTCTGAGAGTTCTTTGTAAAATGTCCATAATTGTTTACTCCAACACCGGATTTTGACGAAATTGGTATCATTGGAAAGCTAATTTAATTTCCTATATGATAAAAAGTCGAAATTAGGGAAATTCTATTTAATTTAAACATTAATAATTTAGGAAGTTATCACTAACTTTTCTGGAGACTAGATTTGACTTAAAGAAAGTTTGGGGTATTACAGAAGCTCTAACCTAAAAAATAAACAAAAATATGTAAAATGTCATGAAGGGTCATTACAATATCCACTACTAGAGGAACTTTTTCTCATGAAAGCTACTAATTAGGAAGTGCCTAAAGTCTCAAACCAGTGAGGATATGGGGTCTGTATCTCCCTCTTGATCTCCCAAGTGGCATCCTCCACTAGGCAGTGCCTCTACTGAATCTTAATTACAAGAATCTCCCTAGTACAGAACCACCTAACTTCACTAACAAAATAAGCACCGACTCCTCTAAATAGTCAACCACTTATTCAATTAGAATGAGTCCCATCTAAGAAGACGAGATGGATCAGGAATGTATCACTGCAACATAAAAACATTGAAAATTTAGATGGACAACAACAAAATTTAGAGCTAACTCTAACTTATAAGCCACCTCACCAACTGTGCAAATAATCTTTAATGGTCAAATATGCTTGGAACTGAGCTTTCCCTTTCTCCCAAACCTTATCACCCCCTTCATGGGAAATATAGAGAGGAATACTTGATAACCAACTCCAAATCTTAAGGCATAAAACCTGTAGTCTATATAGGCCTTCTACCTACTTTGAGTTGCTCTTTACCTATCCTAAATAACCCTCACTCTATTCAACGACTCCTGCAGCATATCCATACCACGGGGCCAAATCTCAGAAGTCTTAAACAATCCAATTGGAGAATGGCATCTCCTATAATAGAAGCTTCAAAAGAATCAATCACAATACTCTAATGATAAGTGTTATTATAAGAAAACTATACAAAGCCTAATTGTTTCTCCCACTGGCCTCCAGTATCCTTAACACAGGCTCAGAGTATTCCTCAATCACCTAAATGGTCCTCTTAAACTTGTCATCTGTCTGAGTATGAAATTCTATACTCAGATCTACCTGAGAGCCAAACTACTCCTGAAAAGCTCTCCAAAAGAAAGCAGCGAACACGAAACCTTGGTCCAAAATAATAGATATGTGCACACTATGTAAATGGACTATCTCATGCACATAGATGCAAGCTAACCTCTCAGTAATGAATGATATCTGAATAGGAAGGAAATGCATTAACTTGGTTAATCAATCCACGATGGCCCAAAAACCATAGAAACCCTAAAAAATACAAGGTAAGACACTAAACAAGTCCATGGTAATTCACTCACACTTTCACTTGAGAAAGGGCAATCACATAATCAAACTACCAGGAAGCTGATGCTTGGCCTTCACCTAATGATAACAAAGGAAACGAGCTACAATATCTTCCACATAACACTTCATGCCACTCTAACAATAATGCTATTTCAAATAAATATACATTTTAGTTGTGCTCGAATGAATAAAATATTTAGAGCTATAAGACTCGTACAGAATAGACTAAATCATGTCATCAATCTTTAGAACTCAAATACAACCATCAAATCATAAAAATCCTTTAGAATCCATTGTTTTCCAATCAAACTCACCACTCAACACCTGATCATGAAGGAAGAAAAGCTTACTATCCTTAATTTTATGATCTTGAATTTTCTCAAAAAGTAAATATCTCACCTTAACACTAGAAAAAATCCTTCTAGGATCTGAAATATCAAGGCAAACCATCATGCAAGTTAAGGACTGAATATCCCATGCCAACGGCCTTTGAGAGACTAAAATACAAGAAAAGCTACCAAAACTTATAGTCTTCCGACTAAAGGCATCTGCTACAATATTAGCCTTGCCCAAATGGTACACGATAGAGATATCATGATCCTTAAGCAACTCCATTCATCTAACTTGTCTAGCATTAAACTATCTATGAATTATTAGTTGTTAAATGCTATGAATATCGCTGAAAATCATACAATGCACGCCATAAAGATAATTCCTCAAAATTATAAGCATAAAAACCACAACCGCCAACTCTAAATAATGAGTGGGGTAGTTGAACTGATAAACCTTAAGTTGTCTCAACGCATGAGCAATTACACAACCCTACAACATCAACATATAACCTAGGCCAACACCAGAAACATCACAAAATACAGTGATCCTTTACCTTCAACCAAAAGTAAAATAGGAGCTTAATTAAGAAAATCCTTGATATTCCCAAAGCTTGACTCTCACTCCTCAGACAATCAGAAAGGAACCTCCTTCTTAGTCAGTTTGGTCATAGGTGCTGAAATAGTAGCCAAGCCTGTGATGAATCGTCTATAATAACTAGCTAACTCAATAAAGCTATTGAACTTGGTCAGATATAGTTCTATCCCAATCATGAATCACCTCTATCATAGCTGGGTCCACCATAATACAAACCTTAGACACCACATGTCTAAGGAATGTCACTAACTCAAGAAAAACTCACAGATAGAGAATTTTTCAAAAAGCGCATAATATCTCAAAATTTGAAGCACAATCCTCAAATGCTGCACATTTTCCTCTGTACTCCTTGAATACACAAGGATGTCATTAACGAACACAACCATAAAGGAATCAAATATTTTATGAATAATTAGTTCATCAAATCCATAAATATGGCTAGGGAACTAGTACAACAAAAAGACATCACCAATAACTCAAAATGACCATAACTTATCCTAAAGGTCATATTTGGGATATCTTTAACTTGAATCCTCAATTGATGGTAACCAGATCTCATATCTATCTTACAAAACATTACCGCCCCTAAAGCTAGTCAAACAAGTCATCAATAAGAGATATAGCTTAATGGTTCTTTATTGTCACCTTATTAAGTTGCCTATAAGTAAAACAAATATGCTTGAAGCCATCCTTGTGAGATATAGGATAATGGTTCTTTATTGTCACCTTATTAAGTTGCCAATAAGCAAAACAAATATGCTTGAAGCCATCCTTTTTATTCATAAAAAACACAGGAGATCCCCAAGAAGACACACTTGATCTAATAAAACCCTTACCTAAAAGATTTTAAAGCTAAAAATTTAGCTTCTTAAGCTTGGTAGGAGCCTTACGATAGGTTGCAATAGAAATAGGTCATGTTCTAGGCTTGAGATTGATACAAAAATGATACACCTAAGTAACTACTTTCTTACAAAAGTGTAAGCGGTCATTGTCAAATATAGAACCCAACAAAGGTTGGGGTTAAATCCCACAGGGAATATTTGTGCAACAAAGTAAGCTGATTCTTAATGGACTGTTGATCTAAGGTTCTGGAATAAAAGTGGGGTTTAATGTATTAATAATATTATTTCGTTCTTGTATCACACAGAGGTCTAGCTATTGAGAGCTAATGCAAGTATAATTTCAATAAGAATGAGTTAACTAGAGTTAGGCTCACCAAGATGTTCAAATAGTTAGGGTTGTGAATTTGTGATCTATTTATAACATATAATTTCAATTGCAAGAAATATTAAATTCATAGAATTACCCATTTATTTCTCAAACTAATGGGTATTTTACCCTTTACTTCTTTAAAACATAAAGGATTCATGTATTATTCAATAGAACTCTCATGAAGGTTGATCCCATTTGGACATTAACCCCTAACCCAAAGGGTAAACCTTTGGATTTTATGTGAATCAACACTTTTCCCAACATCCACTCTCTTGTTTAGACAAGTGGTGTTCATGGGCTCACTTGTTAAATTTTCAACCAAGAGATGTCATTCTTATGAAGAGAAATTCATGCAATTTAGATAGATGTTAAAAATCAGATGGATTCAAGATCTCAAGCAACTCTTTACATCAAGGCTCCCATAAACCTAGTTATGGTAGATTAGCTACTCATCTCCATAAAAGATATCAAAGACATATTGATATTCATAAATAACTTCAAGAGAGTACTTACAAAAGTTACAATATTGTTTTTTTCAATCTTCATTGGAAAATATGGAAATAATAATTCGATCTTAGTTTCTAGCTTCTAATCTCAAAGAAAGAGGTTACAATGCTCTCAATAGAGGAGAAAGTATGATAATACGATACAAAGTTACAAAATAAAACCTAATACTTAGTATTTATATGATTCTAGGAACTGGGATTTAAAATTTAAACTCAAAGTTTCCGCCTCATGCTCGATGGGTCGGGCAATGGTTTATCGCTGAGGTAATGGTCCATCACCTGGACCATCGCTGGAGCACCAGTGATACTGGATTCTATTTTTTGGTGATGGGTTGGGTAAAAATTCATCATAGGGTTAACGGTCCATTGTTGAGATCATCGCGAGACTTCCAGTGACACTACCTTCGACTTCTAGGGGACGGTTAGGCTGAGGGTCCATTGCATGGTCGACGGTCCATTGCCTAAGTCGTCGTTTGTCATTTTTATCTAATTTTGCCTAGTTTTTCTAGATTATTCTTCATGCTCAATTCTTGTCCTGAAAACACTAAAGTCCAATGTTAAATACAACAATAGTTGCTTGAAAACACATAGATATCCTAAGAAAAAAGCCTAAAATGTTTCATCAAAAGCCAAAACATCAACTCCCTCAACTTAAGGCAATTGCTTGTCCTCAAGAAAATCAACACAAAGATGAATATATGAACAACATCATGATGGATATTTCGCAGTCAACCCGACACAATCATACAATTATTCAACTGCCCATTCGCCTATGTTATCTCAATATATATGGATCTACTACTTGGATTAACTACTAATCAACATATTCACAGCCATAGATACAACACCCTTAAGAAATAAGTAGACCAGGCATAACTCAACGTGCCCTCACAGTTAAAGAAGTCTACCTCACATTATACAATTATGTCACGGACGAAACTAAGACTTTCACTCTCAAAAAAGAAGTTACAAATATAGTGCACACCCATAATCTTGCCCTTATAATCTAACGTTCTCTCATGATTGCCTCACCAAGATCAAGCAAGACTTGCTGAGGGTTGTAATGAGGTGTTAAGCTTGGTGAGGGTTGATCATTTGGACAAGTGACTTAAAGTACAAAACTTCACTCTCTTTATCCATTTTTTGTAGCTACATACTAGGATTATAATTCCTTTTGCTTATTTACAATCTTTATTATCAATCTGTGCCCTTTCCATAACCCAATTTTTTTTAGATGAAAAACAACATCAGCCACCCTCAACTTATGCTAATTTAGTTAGTTGAGGTGTAAAATATCTATTTAGAAATAAAAATAGACCAGGGTCGGATGTTACCTATAAAATCAACTTTAACTCACCCTCCTAGGCCACCAATAATTCAATAGTAGCCACCCTCAACTTAGGAAATTTGCCTAACTTAAAGTGCAAAATGTCCAAAATTGGACTAGGGCTAAAGGTAAGTGTTAACACCTTCTAGAGAGTGAATCAAATTTATTTGGACAAAACAAAAACTAACAAAGCTCAACAAGGTTTACAAAGGAAACATAATGTTTTTTGTGGGTCATTATTTTGGACAAGTGGACTAACAAAATAAGGAGGCCTACTATCCTATCTTATTGGGTCAAACACACGACAACATCTAATGAACCGTATAAGATCTAGGGGTAACACTTATGCAAGAACTATGCAAATACTCACACACACAGGCACTAAGTTAATTCCTATCCTACTAACTCCTAGGATTCATATCACATAACTGTGATTAGCTTCACTTTACATTCTAATACCAGTTTTAGAGTCATAAATGGTTGCATAACACTTTATCATATGGCAAGAAGAAATAATTATACATATATTTAAAATACTTTGCCACAATCACTTATCATCCATATATACACAATGATGCCAACAGAACAGAAAATTACTCATATAAATAATCACTTGATGATATTTACAGCACATCACATGAAAATAAAAATGCAAACTAGACATGTCGGTTGTCCTAGATAAAACAAGAGGGAAAAAAATATCGGCAACAAAAAACCCCATGGTACAAGTATCACCCCCCCTGAAAAGATAATGCAATGTTCTCAATGCATGCAAAGTAAGAACAAAAGGAGAAAAATACTTGTATAGCCTCTCAGTGAAATAAGGCATCAGTCAAATAGTCTAAGGCTGCTTTAGCCTTATCTTCAACAACATTGATCCCTATGGTAGTAGTGGTCCTCACATCAATATTCTCAAGAATTGGTGGGATCTTACAGTGAATAGGGTCAGAAATTGGCCTCCTAGTTGGGGACGAACTGGTGGAAACACCTATAGCTTCATCCTGCAGTCTCTTCTTCCACTTTTCCTGTATTATGTTTGACCTCTTAAGTTCTTTCTACATATCATAGTCTTCTATCTCTTCCGGTGTCATGGCTTTAAGTCTTCTTTTCTTAGCTGCTCTTTTTGCAGCTTTCTTGACATTTTCATCTGTCTCTGCTACTTTCTTACCTTTGTCTTTGATCGGTCTCCCTATTAAGTTAATAATACCTTCATCCTCATCAATTGCAATCTGGAAATAATATGGAAAAATCTACTGTTAATCCCTCAATCAATGCGGAAACAATCATAACTTTATTGATTTCTAAGTAGTCATCATTGCCTATTGGCATTAACCTAAGTATCACAATTGCCTACCAAAACTTGGCCCTAAAGCTTAGGGACAACTTAGATATCCGTTCATGGGGGATGTGTAACCATACAGGCTTACCTTCCTTTGTCAATATTCTGTCCAACCAAGGAGTTTGGTTTGTCTCCATGAATAATCGATGCTCCAAATCTAGTATTGCACTCCGTATCCAATATTTGGGCCCAAATAAGATTATATTCAATGTATGCTCTAAGATATTTTTGTTGAGTCCACGCACAAAAACTGTGTCTAGATTGTTCATGTCACTAACTGATGCACCTGGGGGACAGTCCTTCTCATGTAATGCCAAATAGTTATCGAAAAACTCATGTACCAGATTTGGTTGATAGGTTTTGAGCGGCCTACTCATCTATGCCTACTTATATTGATTGAATTTGCGCTGGAGTTCTAGATACTCATGCATTGTTGTTTTCACAATCTAATGTTCCTAAAAAATAGGTCTCTTCCAACCTATCCATTTTCTCGATTCCTTTGTAGAAATGATCCTGAGCGCCCTCAACCTACCATCTGATAGCCTCCCATAGTTGTGGGTCCTTGCGCTGAACCATGTTTGGGTCCTCCTCTTAGAATAAGTTATATCTTTCAACCCCTTCATCAATCGGGAGGATGAAGAAATCACTTGATGTCTTTACCGGGTGTTTTGTTCCGGTGGATCCGAGCCCTGTGATGGCTCTTGCCTGGATCTTTGGCTTCTACCCCTGCCTATGCTTGGTGGTAGTTTATTTGCCAAATTACCTATAAGTGAAGCATTTATCAGTTAACAAACTCAAACCAAAAGAAATAAACTTTTTTAACCAGCGACAGATAGGGCGACGGTCCATCAAGTCTGTGATGGTTCACTTACCCCAACCGTCAGGTCAATTCTAATAGCTTCAATTTTGGGGTAGTTGCGACAGTTTCATGTGATGGTTCATTGGGGGTCCAATGGTCCGTGACATAAACCATTGCCTACACTTTTCAAATTTGAGCTTCATTGTGGCATTTTATCGAATACTTGGCATACACTCTTTTTAAACACAATTTTCATGGCATTTAAGTCAATAATACATCTCAATGTTTGCCATTTTTAGAGTATGGCCTACTCAGACTTCACCCAGGGTAGTGTTTATCAGGTTTCATCTTAATTCAGACCCACATAGTATCAATAAGAGAAGAGAGAATTATTTCAATATTATTACCTTCATCTACTTTATTTGTTCCTCATGTTGAATAAAATAGAGAGTGATAAAGATATCATACCTTAGTAATGCAGTACTTGGTCACTACTCTGACTTGCACAATAAACACAGAACAACAGATGGAACTTTTCTTTTATGAAAGACAACATTTTTCTTTTGATGGAAAGATAAAAAAAAGAAATAGAGTTTAAATAGATGGGAAAGGGAAGATGAGAAGTTTTAGAAGAGAATGGAAAGACTCAGGTACGTTGAATGCATGGAAAATAAATATTCTCAGGCACTTGAACAATTGGAACATTAATTAATAACTACAAATTATCCAATAAAAACCGTTTGGTTCGGATAAGGATGAAACATTCAGCAATTGAAATTGATCAGACCCGAACCGCTCAACTAGGGTTAAGTGTGACGGTTCAGGCGACGGTCCATCACAGTGCAACGATCCATCGGATGTCCCGTCGCCCCTTATAGTAACCTTATTTTACAACTCCTTAGTGATGGTTAGGTTGACGATCCATCAAGCTTGCGATGATTCATCGGTCAACCCGTCTCTATATTCCAGCAACCTAGTTTTTAGCATTTGTTGCGACGGTTTGTAACGACGGTCCGTCAAGGCAGCGATGGTCCATCTATTGGTCCACAGGTCCACCCCAACTCTTTCAGCTTCTGGATTTCTACATTGTCATACCCACACACTTACACAAACCCTTCAGCTTGCACAAAATAATAAAATAACTTAAAGTAATGCTTTACAACAACACAATGCAAGTTGCCTCTCACTAGCGCCTGATTTATCATAGTGACATGACTCAATTAACTCAATTACTCAGACTTAATTGAGATAGATGGTATAAATACTCTTTATCAATTCCATTGGACCGATATACAGTTTCACACACTACCCATTAACCTTGAGGACATTTTTATGTTCATTTTTAAGTTCCACTACTCCAGACGAGTAGACTTGGTTAACTTTAAATGGGCCAGACCAATTAGATTTGATTTTACCTGGAAAAAGCTTAAGTCTGTAGTTAAAGTGGAGTACCAAGTCACCTTTCTAAAAATAACGCTTTTCAATTCTATATTCATGCTACTTCTTGATTCTTTCCTTGATAGATCAGCCCTTTAATAAGCTCCGAGACAAAACTCATCCATCTCATTTAGTTTCCCCAATCTTATATCAGTTGCCTCATTCCAGTTCAGGTTAAGCAGCTTTAGTGACCACAACGCTTTATGCTCCAGCTCAATCGGCAAATGACACGACTTTCCATACACTAATTGGTAAGGTGACATGCCAATAGGTGTCTTGAAAGATTTTTGATATTCGCATAAGGCATCGTCTAGCTTCCTAGACCAATCTTTCCTTCTAGCATTTACAGTTTCTTCGAGGATAGCCTTGATTTGCTGATTTAAGATTTCTACTTGCTCATTGGTCTGTGGGTGGTATGGGGTAGCCACCTTATGCTGCTTATCTCCATATTTTCCATGGAGGCTCTAAACATTTTGTTGCAAAAGTGTGATCCTCTATCTCTTATGATGCTACATGCTACCACAAAGTGAGAGAAAATACTTCCTTTTAAGAATGCAATCACCTGGTTTCCTTCATTATCTGCCAAGCCACTGCCTCAAACTATTTTTACACGTAGTCTATGGCGACCAATATGTACTTCATCCCAAATGACCTCACGAAGGGCCCCATGAAGTCAATTCCCAGACATTAAATAATTCTACCTCTAGCATTTTAGACATTGGCATCTCATGGTTCTTTGAGATAGACCCTTCCCTTTGACATTGGTCATATTTCTTCACGAACTCATAGGCATCTTAGAACAAGGTGGGATAATAGTAGCCGCTCTAAAGCACTATTTTTGCAGTTCTATCACCTGCATAGTGACCTCTAATTAGGGAAGCATGACTCGCTTCCAGTATACTCAACATATCTATTACTGGGATGCACTGCCTAATAATGCCATCTGCATACTGCGGAACAAATATGGCTCATCCAAAAAATAATGTGACACATCATGGAGAAACTTTTTCCTTTGATGAAAGGAAAGATTCTCTGGTATTTTTTCGAGAACTACAACCAATATTTTCTCATCCAAAAAGGAATTATCAATATCTAGCTCTTCCTTGACTGTTTGCTCACCTTTGAGTCTGGATAGGTGATCTTCCACCTGATTCTCACATCCCTTTTGATACTTGACTTCAAAGTCAAATTCCTAAAGTAGAAACACCTACTGATTCAACCTTAGCTTAGAATCCTTCTTAGCCATTAAGTACCTCAAGGAAGAGTGGTCAGTGTGCACCACTACCTTTGTACCTAAAAACTATACTCGGAACTTCTCAATAGCATATACAACTGCTAGGAGTTCCTGCTCAGTCATAGTGTAATTTTTTTGATCCCCATTTAGGTCCTTTCTTGCATAATATATTGGATGGAACAACTTCTCTTTCTTTAGGCTAAGAGTAGCTCCAAGTGCTACTCCACAGGCATCTCACATAATCTCGAATGGCTTCATTCAATCAGGAGCAATTATAATTGGAGCCTCCACTAGTTTCAGCTTAAGGCATTCATAATCCTGACTGTATGCATTCATAATCCTGACTGTAGGCATCATCAAAAGTGAACTTAGCCTCCTTCTTCAAAAGTTTGTAAAGCGGGTTTGCAATCTTTGAGAGGTCCTTTATGAACCTGTGGTAGAACCCCACATGACCAAGAAAGCTACATATCCCTTAGACTGAGATAAGGGGAGGTAGTTTCTCAATCACTTCAACCTTTGCCTTATCTACCTCAATGCCTTAAGAAGAAATTTTGTGACCAAGAATAATGCCCTCTTTCACCATGAAGTGGCATTTTCCCATTTAAGGACAAGGTTGAACTCCTCACATCGCTGTGATGCCTGAATAAGATTCAACAAGAAGAGCTCAAAAGAATTACCGACCACCAAAAAGTCATCCATAAATACCTCCAAGGTGTCTTCAACCATATTAGAAAATATGGACATCATGAACCGCTAAAAAGTGGCGGGTGCATTATGCAAATCAAAAGGCATCCTCTTAAAAGAAAACGTACCATATGGGCACGTGAATGTCGTCTTTTCCTGATCTTTAGGGGTAATAGAAATTTGGTTGTAACCAGAGTAATCGTCTAAGAAACATTACCAACCCCTTCCTGCAAGTTGATAAAGCATCCGATCCATAAAAGGCATTGGGAAGTGGTTCTTCAGTGTCCATGAGTTGAGTTTTCTATAATCCATACACACCCTCTACCTATTAAACGGCCTGAGTGGGATCAACTAATTTTCCTCATTAGCCACAACTGTTATGCCACTTTTCTTTAGTAAGCACTGAATGAGACTCACTCACTTACTGTCTAACATGGGGTATACCACCCTTGTGTCTAGCAACTTGATGATTTCCATCTTCACCACCGCTTGCATAGATGGTTTTAGATGATGCTGGTGCTCAATAGTCAAGACAAAATCCTCCTCTTGTTGAATCTTATGTGTACATATACTAGGAGAAATGTTAATGATATCTGCTATCGTCCAACAAATAGCCTTCTTATATCTCTTAAGAACAAATGTGAGGTATTCCACCTATTTCTCTCCCAGTTCAGCCACAATAATAACAGGTAGTGTATTGCCACTGCCCAGGAACACATACCTCAAATAATCAGGAAACTCTTTCAGCCCCAAGGAAGGTGGCTCTTCTGTAGAAGGCTTAGCAGGTAGACTTGGATGATTTTTCAAGTCCAAATCAAACTTCTTGGGTACATATGAATAAGACCCCATTCCCGTTAAGGCACACATAGTTTCCCCATAATCTTCTATACCTTCATGATCAAAATTCATCAATACAGTGACTAAAGTCTCCACAACAAATTTTTCCTCTACAAGCACTTCGTGCTCCTCCTCATAATAGACATCAACATTAGAGAATATGCTCATATCTTTATGCTGTTTCATAGACTGGCATACATTGAATTGAACTACCTCATCATTCATCCTGAATAGTAGCACATTTTCCCTTAAATCGATAAGTACACTCCCAGTTGCGAGGAAAAGTCGACCCAAGATTATGGACACCTCAAATCCATTTCGCAATCGAGAATAACAAAATTAGCGAAAAATAATAAACTGTCTACCTTTACTAATACGTCATATAGAATCGCCATGGGCCGCTACACAAACCTATCTACCATAACTAGTCTCATGTTTGTAGGAGTAGGATCCCCAAACCCAATTTCTTATACACAGCAAGTGGCATCAAGTTTATAATAGCTCCCAAATCACATAGAGCTTTTGCAAAATCAGAAGACCCAATAGTGCACGAGATGGTAAATGGTCCTGGGTCTGCTTCTTCTGCACCAAAGACCTTGTGGAAATAACACCACAATGATGGAGATTATCCACCTTCTCATAGATAACCATCCATTTCTTTGTGAAAAGGTCTTTCATGAACTTCGCATACCTATGCATTTGTTCTAATGCCTCCACCAATGATAAATTGATCGTCAAAGTAATGCCCTAAAAATGGGTCTCGGAGCATCACACGTGCTTGAGGCTATGATTAGCCCCAAGCTAACCCTTTGATCTATTTTTATCCAGTTTTACATGAATCAACAGGGTTTTCATAAATAACCCTCAAATGTCAACAGAGTAATCATCATCTAAGAATAAAAGAATTTCAGAAAGATAACAAAATACGAGTTATTAGTTAACTCCCAATATCTATACTAGTCTAACAAGCCTCTAAGAAAATCAATAAAACCAGCAAGCCATTGAGACATGCCCCAACTGGCTCATACTCAATTATCAAATGTAAATAATTCCGTGAAACCAACATCAGACATCACATCCTCGGAACATGAGGACTCACCAAGATAGAGGATGTAGAACAGCGTGCCTGAAGAATCATTGTCGAACCTGGAACTGAGCACCTGAACCTATATTTCAAAAAAATATAGCCCATATGATTCATCACATAGAGGAGATGCATTGTGAGGTCTAAGAAAGTGGTGATAAGAGTTTTCTATATCAAGGCAGTTTAAATGGGAGTCATATTAGATCACAATTTAGAAGAGTGGTTTTCAGGGTAGGTACACTTTACGTCAGCCATATTAGATTTAGGGTTAGTCTATTAGACCCATTTAGGTTGCGTCTCAAATGATTGATTGACGTCATTCTAGTGTTAGTAATCATCTTTACTAGGGTAGTGGTCTATCTTTGAGGGATTTATCTTTGAATTATTCTTATTATAGTTGTTATTTTGGTCAGTCGGATATTTTATCTTTGGCACAGTTCATGTGGCATTTCATGTTTTTAAATTATTTGGTCACTTTGCATGAAAGTGCTCCTATCGTGGACCAGTTGTTCCTTTTGCTTAGGTTTTTCAACCTATTAGGTTAGTTTACCCCTCAGTTAGAGGTAGTATGCATGTTCATAGGGGTGGTTTTCGAGGTCCTCATAGAGGCTCTCAGGTAAGTAAGATAAGATATTAGTCAGGAGCTTATCCTAGCAGAGGGCATGGTCAATTGTATGATGTACCTACTAGAACTGAGATTGAGTTTTCAAAGGTTGTTATCACAGGTAAAATCTTGGTATGCCGCCAGTCATCCTTTGCTTTATTAGATTTGGGATCCATTTAGTCTTATATGACTACTTATTTTTCTCCACGATTAGAGTTATCTTGGGATTCATTATCTATGACACTACGTGTATTTACTTTCGTAGGTGATTCTTTAGTAGTGCATTGTGTTTTTAGGTAATGTGTTATGATTGAGCAAGACTTTAAAACTCATTCTAATTTTATTATTATACTAGCCATGGTTTATTTTGATATGATTCATGGCATGGACTTCTTATTCTATTATCACACGGTCCTGCATTGTTTTCTAAGATCGTTACCTTCACCATGGTTTGCATAACCCCATTTGTGTGGTAGAAAGAGGTTAACCACGAGCTGATGGTTATTAGTTCTTACATTAATGGTAGGAGGCTTATTTTGTGGGGTTGTGAGTCTTATCTTATTTATATTCATGATTTTAGTGCGGAGAGTCCATTTCTTAACACTGTTCTTGTAGTTTTTGAATTTGTTGATGTTTCCCTACTGATCTACTTAGTATTCCTCCTGTGCATAATATTGAATTTGTTATTGATCTTGAGCCTGGCACCTAACCTATTTATATTTCACCTTACTGTATGGCTCTTATCGAGTTTAAGGAGCTAAGTTCTTATCTTCGGGATCTTCTTGGTAAGGGTTTTATTTTACAAATTGTGTCTACTTTGGGAGCTCTTATGTTGTTTGTGAAGAAAAACAATGACTCCATGAATATGTGTATTTATTAAAGTCAACTTAATAAGTTGATGATGAAGAACTAGTATACTATGCCTCGCTTTGATAATTTGTTTGACCAGCTTCAAGGTGTAACAATATGTTCTAAGATTTATTTGAGGTATGGTCACCATAAATTAAGGATTCAGGCTGAGGATACCTTGAAAACAACCTCTATTACCCGTTATGGTAATTATGGGTTTTGTGTGATGTCTTTTAGGTTTACTAATTCCCCAGATGCATTTATGGATTTAATGAATACAATTTCAAGACCATACTTGGATTCCTTTGTGATTGTAATCATTGATGACATCCTTATGTATTCGAGGAGTAGACAGGAGCATGCAAATAATTTGAGGGCTGTGCTCCAGATATTAAGAGATCATTTGCTTTTTGCAAAATTCTCTAAGTGTGACTTTTGGCTTGAGTCAGTCACATTCCTTTGACATGTTGTGTCTAAGGATAGGATTATGGTAGATCTAGCAAAGATCAAGGCCATTCATTATAGGGTCAGGGCTACATCTCCGACTGAGGTTGGTATCTTTATTGGGTTGGCTGATTATTATAGGCGGTTCGTGGAGAGTTTTGCTATTATTGCATCACCTATAACCAAATTGAATCAGAAGGAGGTACCTTTCTGATGTTCCAAAGAGATTAAGTCAAGCTTTAGAAAGCACAAGGAGTTTCATACTTCAGCTCTTATTTTGGCAATTCATCTTTAGGGTGACGGGTTCACCGTGCATTGTTTGACCTTCCAAACTCAATGGCGTGATTGAATTTTCCATCTAAGTTAATCGCAACAAATTTTTGGTCCCATACCAATATTTCATTTCCTTAACTTTCCAACTAATAGGTGTCTCGAGACCCAAACCAAAGGTCCACTTAGCCTAAAATCTACATTTCAAAGTTGTTAGCGCAGTCAGAATTTGCATCTGAGATTATTTAACAGATGTTTTTTTCCAGAGGCCATTTAGAGCCAACATAGACTTCAAAATAAGAAATTGGCTCTATAAACCAAATGAACTGCCCGGTAACTGAACTATCTATTCCAGTAAGTTAAAAATGACTTGGGGCAACTATAGAAAATCTGAAATGGCTAAAATACGTAGAAATATAGAAAATGACTTGGAGGATCATTACAATATCCACTACTAAAAGAACTTTTATCTGCAATAAGGATTAGGATGTACCTGAAATTTCAATAGATGATTATATTGGGTTCACATCTCTCTCTCGATCTCCCAAGTTGTCTCCTAAATGTGGCGGTGCCTGTACTGAACCATAAATTAAGGAATCTCCATAGTGCAAAACCACTTGACATCACTAGACAAAATTAGCATGGGCTCCTCTATGAAGGTTAAATGCTCATCAAATTGGAATGATTACCATCTAAGAACATATGACGGGTCAAGAATGTATCACAACAACATAGATACATAGAAAACTTGATGAACAATGAAAAAATATAGATGTAGAGCTATCTTATAAGTCACCTTACCAACTACATGGAGAATGTTGAAAGGTCTAAGATATTTAGTGCTAACCTTGGCCCACCTTTCGAACCTCATCATGCTCTTAATCGGAGATATACCAAGAAATACATTATCACCAACTCCAAATCTCAAGGAACGAAGCCTACGGTTTGCATAGTCCTTCTGCCTAATCTGATCCAATCTCAACCTATCCTTAATCACCATAACTCTATCGAATGACTCCTAAAGTAACTTAGTTCCACAGGTTCAAATCACAAAAGTCTCAATCCATCCAATCAGAGAACGACATCTCCTTCTATACAAAGCCTCAAAAGGCGCCATCTCAATACATAAATGATAATTATTGTTATAACCAATCTATATCAAGAACAAGTGCTCCTCCCACTGGACCCCCAAAATCCATAAAATAGGCTCCGAGCATGTCCTCAAGAACTTAAATAGTCCTATTCGACCGAGCATCTTTTTGCTAATGAAATGTTGTACTAAGATCTATGTGAGTACCCAAATTCTCTTAAAATGCTCTCCAAAGTATAAAAGTGAACATAGAACCACAATCTACAATAATAGAAATGGGAATACCCTGCAAATGGACGATCTCTCGAATATAGATATAGGCTAATCTCTCAGTGCTGAAGGACATCTGAATAGGAATGAAGTGTGCTGAATTGGTAAAACGATCTAAAATGACCTAAATACCATCAGATCCGTGGTAGGAAAGGAAAACCACTAACAAAATCCATGGTAATCTACTCTAATTTCTGCTCAAGAATGGGCAATCTCTAAATTAAACCAACTAGTCGTAGATGTTCGGCCTTTACCTATTGACAACAAAGCAACAAGGTATAAAATTTACCATACATATTTTCATACCTCTCCACTAATAATATTGTCTCAAATCTCTATACATCTTGTTTGTTCCAAGATGAATAGAATATCTAGAGTTGTGAGCCTTTTGCAAAATCAACTAAATCAAGTCATTGATCCTCGAAATACAAATGCAACCATCAAATATAAAAATACTCTAAGAATTTATGGTGTTTCTCTTGGACTTACCACAGATCATTTGATCACTAAGAAAGCAATACTTCTATACTCAAATTGATGATCTCAATTCTGCTCAAATAATGTATTCCTCACCTCAACACTAGCAAAAATCCTCCTAGGGTCTGAAATATCAAGGTTAACCATCAAGTTGGCTAAGGACTTTATGACTCATGCAAATGGCCTCTGAGAGACTGATATATAAGCCATACTACCCGTACTCACTGCCTTTTGCTCTAGGAATCGACCACCATAATTTCCTTACTTGGATGCTACAAGATTGAAATATCATACCCCGCAAGTAACTACATCTATCTACGCTTCCTAGCATTAAGGTCCCTTTGGGTCATAAGATGTTGAAGACTTTGATGATTGGTGAAAATTTCACAATGCACACCATAAAAATAATGCCACCAAATCTTAAGCGTGGAAACTACCACCGCAAACTCCAAATCATGAGTGAGGTAGTTTCACTTGTGCACCTTAACCTTTGTAGAAGTATAAGCAATAATACGACCCGATTACGTCAGTATTCAAGCCAAACTAACACCAAAAACATCACAAAACATGGTGAATCCCTTACCCTTAATAGGAAGAGCTAAAATAGAAGATAAATTGAGAAATTCCTTGAGCTTTTCAACTTTCGTCTCTAAATCCACATACCATCAGAAAGGAATCTCCTTCCGAGTCAATTTGGTTAAAGGGGATGAAATAGTAGCAAAACCCTTGATGAGTCACCTATAATAACTGGTCAAACCAATAAGCTACAGACTTCAGTTAGGTATGTAGGTCTATCCCAATAATGAATCACATCAATGTTAGATAGGTCTACCATAATCCCATCCTTAAATGGCACATTTCCAAAGAATGTCATTGACTCAAGCATAAACTCGCACTTAGAGAACTTGGCAAAAAACACATGATCTCTTAATGTCTAGAGCATGATCCTTAAATATTGCGCATACTTCTTTTGACTCCTAGAATACACAAGGATGTCATTAATTAACACAATTACAAGGGAATCTAAATAAGGCATAAATACTTAGTTCATCAAATCCATGAATATGGATAGGGAATTAGTCAACCCAAAAGACATCACTAGGAACTCATAATGACCATAACGTGTTCTAAAGGTTTTCTTCTAGATATCCTCGACCTAAATCCTCAATTGATGGTTACCATATCTCAAATCAATCATAGAAAAAACTATCTCTCGTAAAGCTGGTCAAACAAATCAGCAATACGAGGTATAGGATAACATTTCTTCACTGCCACCTTATTAAGCTGCTTATAATAAATACACATATCCATATTTCTTCTTCACAAACAATATAGTATCTCCCCAAGAAGATACACTCAGTCTAATAAAACCCTTACTAAGAAAATCATGAAACTGAGAATTCAACTCTTAATGGTCGGCAAAAGCTATAAGGTAAGGTGCATTTAAAATAGGTTGCATGCCAAGCTCGAGATCAATAGCAAACTCAATCTTATGGATAGTGGGAATACCAGATAGTTAAGTAGGGAAGACATCAAAAACTTACAAACAACAGGAAAAGAGTTAAGTGAGAGACTCTCTAAACTATAACAAAAGTATAAGTAAGATAAGACTCATATGCCCTCAAAATAAGCCTCCTAGAACAAACATAAGAAATAATCTCCACCAGCTCATAGCTAACGGCTCCCTGCCACATGAATGGTGGTATACTAGGCATGGGTAAGGTAATAGTCATAGCTAAATAATCTATAGAGCATGATAGTTGGATAACTAGTACATGCCCATATATAAATATCTACCATATCTAAAATAAGAAGATGAACATAAGTATCAACATCACTAATAGTCACAACACATGATTTGAAAACTCAATCCAGTACTAAAGAATCACCTATTAGAGTAGATACATGCAATGACACAGATAGTAAAACACAAAACAACTCTAACCATGGTGCATAATAAGAATATACATAAGAATAAGTGGATCTCGAATCAATTAAAGCAATAGAGACTGGAGGTACACTAAAATCATACTTATAACAATAACATTTGAAGTCTCATCCTCAGGTGTAGTAGGTATTAAATGCATATGACCATACTGGCCACCTGGCTGGGTACCTGACTGACCTCATATCCTTCTTGCTTGATAACCTTCTTAAGTACCTTAGGAACCACCCCTGTGATTATGAAAACCACCCTTAGTTGAAGGATCCACTACTCTAATATGGGAAACATCATTAACAAAAACAACAATCACCTTATGACTAGAGCACTCTCGAGAATAATGACCAAGAGATCTAAAAAATTAACAAGCTCCCTAATTTGAACCATAATAAGGAGTGCCTGACCTAGAATAAATAGTATGAATAAAATGGACAAAAAATAAACCCCTTGAAGACTAACCGCCACCGTGACCAAGGCAATCTTTAGAACTAAACTGACCTAAGTTAGTAATCAAAAGCGCTACTTGAATTTGTTGACTTGGCTGACTCTGGGCTGATAGGATGGAAGCAGAGAATAACCATCATAAGAACTACTACCTCTAAGTTATTAACTACTATGGATCCTAATAAAACTTCCTTAATATCTAGGCCTCTTATCGTTGCTCCCTTGGACCTTATGGTGTATCTGCTCCATTACCCGATCATGATATGAAACGTCAGCAAAAGATCTACTCGTAGCAACAAAATTATGAGTAGACTTATGAATGGGAAGTCTCAGCCCTCTAACAAATCAACAGTCTCTCATACTAATTGTCTAGAATAGAAGTCTCATGCCTACCAAACTCGTAAATATGAGCCTCGTACTCTACAATTGTCATAGATCCCTACTCTAATCTAGCAAATTGAGCCTTCAAATAATCTGTAAGGATGCAAGGCATATACTTCTCTAAGAATATCTCATAAAATTGAGTCAATGATAAGAGAGAAGATCCAGCTGGTTTGGAATCCATATAACCTCTCCACCAATGTTTAGAAGCTAAGTCCAACTGAAATATATTGTAGGCCACACCAAAAGTCTCAATAAGGCCCAAATTATGGATCCTATACTTACAAGAAATAAGAAACTTATATGAATCCTCTCTCAGAGAACCAACAAACCTAGGAATAGCTTATCTCAAGAATCTACCCAATATATTTTGCTCCTCAGAAGATATTGTTGGCTAAGCAACTACTGGTTCAGCAACTATTGGTTGAGTAACTATCTGTACAGGTGGAACCATAATTATAAGAGCTACAATAATAGGTTGCACCCTCACCTCAGTACCACACTAATTTGTAGACTGTACTCTATTAGATGGAATATCACTAACTATTCCCAAAAGGTAAACCAATACATCTCTTAACACTAAATAAGAAATCAATGCTAGTGGAGCTTGGACTAGTCCCTGGCACACTGGTTGGGGTAGAATAATCTTTGGCTCAGGAGAGAGAATACCTATCTTTGACCTTTACTGGGGAAATATCATGTGGCTATCCATGACCTCTAGGTGTCTGATCCTTACTCTTGATCTTGCGAGCCTCATCTTATATAGTGGTAGCATGTGTCCTATCCATCTGCAAAAGAGTAAGTCAAGGGGATACTTCTACAAAACCACTTAAACTCTTAGCATGAACTAAGTAAAAGAAGTGAAAAACTCCTTAGAATGTCCAATAGCCGCCTGAAGAAAGGAAACACACATCATTATTTTGATCTACAAGAATTACTAGACACTTATTCTTATACCAACAATATTGGTGTAACCTGGCTATAATATAATTTGTCATGACCCAATTTATGAGTTATGATGGCACCTACTCTATACTGCTAGTAGGTAAGCTAAACTGTGACCCGATTCTAAACGCAATGGGTTAACTTGGTGGAAGGATGCCAAACATAGGCAAAAATCAACAACAAAATTATAAATAAGCAAAGAGTTCTAAATGGGTAAAATAGTCAATACAAGATGCCATCCAACTACCTGGTAGAGCTAGCACAAGAGCATCTAATAATAACACAACTCAAAGACTTAGAATAGTCAACCATATATCTCGATAAGTAAACACTAAAAATCAAAAAATTGAAGGAAAGAGGTGACTTTGAATCCATGACTCACCCTATCCCTGCAAAATTAACACTGCACGATCAATGATCAATCGGGACAACTAGTACTAGGATCTGCACCAAAAAGGTATACAAGTATAGTATGGGTATAAACATAATGGGTACTCAGTTTCTATCATAGGAAGACTAAGTTAAATCACAATATAAGTATGATAAAATACAAGATAACATAACTAGGTCAAGGTATAAGAAAACTTGAAATAACTTTGACATTTTTGTGCATAGATACGTTAATGAATTAGAGTATTATGATAACATAAAGCATCAATACATACAATCATAGCTAAAAAATTGGATCCTATATATGGATTGGTGTGGAATGTAAATAACTCATCACAGACTCTCATACACCTAGAGAGTACACTCAATGATAGAATAAAACAATCCTTTCATGGCTTACAATAATTAATTCATTGTTAAACAATAATTTTATAATTTACGAACATATAACAACCTTCTCATCATTTATACACTAGTTTGTTAATTAACTATTCATCTCTTATCACTAATTCAATTATTTGCTAGTCTTCATATATCCACTCATCATTATTTTAAACTAATAACCATTTTTCAGCTAGATATTTTCCCACTAGAGTCTATTTATATCTTACCATATTATAACTATTTCTTTATTTTCCAACTTAACCAAACTACTACTTTCAATCTCATACCATGATATTTTTAATCATAATAAGTATATAATCATTGCATTTATGTATATTTTAGACTTGAACTGGTAAATATAATTAATATCAAGACTCAAATTAGTAAATAATAAATGGTAGGACATGAACCGGCAGATAAAACAATAGCTGGATTTGATCTAGTAAATAATCAATAGCCAAACATGAAAAAGTAATTAATCAATAGTTCCATAATCATTTTCTGGACTCAAACTAAGTATATATATATAATGAACAACATAATCATTTTTCAGACTTGAAGATTGACGTCATAAGGAGTATCATCCATGTAAATTATAACATAATAATTAGGCGGGTACCCTCTGATTAACAAACATAACCTTTAAGTATTAATATTTCTCAATATTTCCTCATTACATAATTCCAAGAGTCTAACAAGCCTAAAGGTTTACAAAAGCAAATATGTGTCATAGCCCAAAGTGGGTTAATAGTCCACTTCTAATCCTCGAGTTCCATTTTAGGAAAATTCTACCCGAATAAGGCTTAAGTTATCAAATATCCACTTTTAGATGATGAACAAGCCATAATTAGTCTTAAGGTAGAGATCCCTCCCAAACACATTAACTAAGTCAAATAGAACTAAGGCAACTTTTTTTAGCGTAAGAAACTAAGAAAAACATACCCTAAGCATGAGTTACTAGAGGAGTTTTGCTTAATATTAAGTGATCCAAGGCATTCCCATGCAAAAAAAGAGAAATGAAGTTAAATTCACCTAAAGAATAAAGAAAAAAGCTAAGTGTTCAACTCTACGGTTAAAAAATGGCCTAAATGGTCTAACAAACCCTAGTTATGCATTTTATAAATACAACACCTAAAGCTCATTCCAAATCTAACACAATATTATAAGAATACTATGAAATAGTCCTATCTAACAAGGGATGAAACAAGCGTACCTCGATGCCAAAGAAAGATCAATAGACCTCTAAACCACTATTTTACCCTTCTGAGAAGCCTCCTTAAGAATATAAGCAATAAAAAATACATTGTGCTCATCAAAATAAGAATATTGGCGCCATATTACGTTATTGTACTTAAGGTCCAAAAATCACATCAAAATGTCATATGGGTCCCACTTATGGAAATTGCATTTTTGAAACCAATCCAAAGTTTTTACATGCTCAAGGGATCATTATCATAATAAATAGGTGTAAACCAATATAAATTGCGGTTAAAATCAAACCCTCAGGTTTTTGGTCTTTTGAGCAAGAAATCAATAAAATCCACCAAGAAAAGGATGAATTCTTTCCTCATATCAGAAGATAATAGTGAAAATAAATGTTAATCAAGCTTCTAAATCATCCCCAAGCCTCAGTTGCAAGATATCCCTCTTCTAAGGGTTTTGGGTCTTAAGAGAATGATGAATAATGGCCAAAATTTATGGAAAAAGAGTCCTTTTATACCCATACCAGGAATATGGATTTTGTTATTGCCACTCGAGGCTTCGCAATCACCATATCTTTTAGCTGATAGCCTTAGTTGGGATCACAACTACATACCATAACCCTTGGGTCGCGATAGCAATGCACCAGCTAAATTCAAAAGACACAAAAATTTCTAAATCCCCGTAAAGATCTCAAGGTTCATTTGGAATCTCGTATGTGCAAAAAAAATATGTAACCACACAAAATTCAACATCAATACTCAATGGAACAATCAGATTTTCTATATGAGGTTGGGTCGACCAAAATATTGGTCCCACACCCATATTTCATTTTCTTAATATTTTGACCCATAGTTTAAAATAAGTTTTGGTGTCTTAGAACACAAACCAAAGGTCCACCTAACCTAAAATTGACATTTAGAGCTATTGGAATAGTTAGAATTCGAAAACGAGATCATTTGACTAATGTTTTCACCCAGTGGCTATTTGAAACTAGCAAAGGCTTTAAACATATTTCCTCACAACCTAACTGTCAGTTCTATCAAGTCATAAATGACTTGGGGTATCTATATAAAATCTCCAATGAGAAAAATAAGTGGAAATATATAAAATAACCTTAACAGTCATTACACAGTTTAATAGATATCCTAAAGAGGATTATTCAGTAGGGAGAGTTTATGCTTCAGACTCCTCAGTGTTAGTTTTTAGAGATATTTAGAGCAGTTGTAGCATTGGAACATATTAGAGACATTGACCATCTATATTTATACACCCAGGTAGCGGCTTATGGCCTTATTCTTATGCTTGTCATTATGTATTTTTGTGGATCAGCTATAATTATTCAAGGATAGTGCAATTGTGTTACATGGACAGGACTTAGTTACCTTCTTCATTTGTTATAGTAGGGAGCAGATTTGGAAAGCCAAATTAATATTGTAATTGGATATTAGAGTTAGTTGTGTGATTAGTGCTTATATTTCCTTAAGTGGGGCTAAGTTTTCATTTTTTTTATGTTGGTATCAATTTGGTATCAGCGTGTTATGGATTGTATTTGCATGCGTTAGCATTCCTAGATCGTTGGGAGGTCAGTTTGTAATTAAGGTTAAATTTTTTTTGTTTGAGAAAAAAAGAAGGAAGTTGGGTGAAAAAGGGATATGTGTGGAAAATCCCTTCTTAGCAATGCTTCGTAATAAAGGTTATCTAGTGAGTCATGCTCAGAGCATATAGGCCTAGTACCTCATCCCTTCAATGTTTAATGAACCCCCTATACATTGATATTCATAGACGAAAGTCCTTTTAGTAGTTGATGTTACAATGGCCCTCTAGGTCATTCCCTTGGTTTTCATTTATTGTTGATAATTTATGGTTTCCCATAGTGGTAACATATAATATATGACTTAATGGAGTTGTCTGTTTGGTTGTGGGATTGTTAATTTGTGTTTTAGGATCATTTCCTAATTTTTGAGCTTTTATTATTTAGGATTTGGTCTCAGACCAAAACTCCTACTAGATAACAACAAATGGAAATTACGACAATGCCAACAACTCTGAAATATTAATTTTAGGCTAGAGGGACCATTGGTTTGGGTCCCGAGGCATCCAAACTCATGTTGGGCTATTGTTTGGTTAATATGAAAAATGAAACTATAGATGTGGGTCCAATATTTGTAATAAATGATCTTGGATAAAAGTTTGGATGGTTTCATTAAGTTTAAAATATTGAATTTTGTATAGTAGTATTGTTTGTTTACACACATGAGGTTTCAAATAAATCCCGATCACTAGGTTGAAGTCCAATTTTGGACATAAAAAAATTTGATATATGATATTTGTTATGACTACTTATCTCTTATGTAACCACTTTAGTGCCCATCAATTGATTAATTAGCCTTGGCCATTTAGCTATCGTCCGATCTAGTGCTAAGATAGTCGCTTAAGCAAACCTTGATTTACCACCAAGCGACCACTTTAGAGATACTCGCCCCTTATGTTAGATTGCTTTAGCAGTTGAGAAACTGCTTTAGAGGTTGGGCAGCCATATTAAAGGCATCAAGGGGTGGATAAATATCCTTTTTTCACCCAATTTCCCATCATTTCCTTCATCATTGTAACCCAATTTTGAGTTCTTGAGAAGAATAAAAAGTGGGGAATCATCCGCTGGAGCTAAGGTAAGCTAGCCTACCTCTCTTTGGTCATTTACTATTAAATTTCCCATTAGTTTTAATCCTATTTCATGATAAATTCTTAGAAAATAGGTCCTTAAATCCCTAAATTATAGGGGATGATTTGGGCCTTAATTTATGCACCATTTGACCTCAACTTTTTACCACACATTCCTTTTTATTCTAGGGAACTCATGACAGATTCAATTTTTAATTTTCATTTATAGGACTTATAAAACTTTGGTTTATGTTATAGCACCTGGATTTGTTATGGTATTATGAGTTTAGTTTGCATTTATCCTCATGTGTTAATTACCTATCACTAGTTTATTGTTGGTTTCTAAATCTATCCTTCTTATAGAGAGTTGCATAGGTATAGGTAATGAGTGTTATTTGTTGTATACGATATACTGATTGAGCCTTTTGGGTCATAGGGCCCATTTTAGGTATCATTTTAAAGACTAGCTAATTACTACTGTTATTATAATTGATAGTTCATGGCCAACTGATCATAGATTCATAAAGAGATTTGAGGTATGATTATAGTTTTTTTTCTTACTATTATTTTATTATGAAAAATTATCTATGTTGAGACATTTTGATTAGGGACCCCTTTTATGCCAGCATTAGTTTCCTACTTGATTAGGATCCCTTGATATTCTAGATTTACTATCTTTTGGATCCCTTGATATTCTAGATTTACTATCTTTTGTCATACCCATTGAGTTAGTCTTGTACACCTCTATGTGTATACTGATATCTAGCTATAGTATTATTATATATCCATATCTTTATTTGCTAATTCATGTTGTATATCCATTCCTTGGCCTTGTATACTATGATATATCATGCTTCTATCATTTATTATTGTATTAACCAGTGATATACTGAAATACCCAGCGTTCTAGTCTTTGGATAATTCCCTGGGTTTTGAGTCTTCTACTATTTATACAGCCTACCTTACTAGTCATATGGTGAGGGAATGGGTAAATTTACCCATCTCATATGTTTCCCAGTGTTTAATAAGTGAGTTTCTAGTATGGTTATGGTTTGGTGGGTATGGGTCATATGGTTTATGATGGGTCGATTAGTTGATCCTTTACTTAATCTGATATTTGGTAACCTAACTTGGATCTGAGTACGAGTGGCTCACCATGAGTCATGAGGATAGGGTACGAGTGGTATAGTCTGAATCATAAGTTGGACAGTGTTTGACCCCTCTTAATTCTTTTATAGGTATGGGTTAAGGGTACATATCATATATATGTGTATGAGTGGCCCTTGATGGTCGTATGTTGGATAGTATTGGGGTCTAATATTTTGTATAGGATATAAGTGGTGGGTACCACTCATATGATAGGGTATGATTAGGTAGGTGGAGTCATATCCTCTTGCAAGAATTTGTACAATTTAAGTTGGGGGTATTCTGGAAATTCCCCTCTTTACCCCTTATGACTCCACGGCCTAAAACACTATTGGGACTTTATTTTTCTTATTATTTAAATCTTAGAGACTCACACACTCTCTTTAATCTCTTTCAATCTCTTTGGTTAAGCAAATGCTAGGTTGTCCTTCAAGGTGGTCAGTTAAGTCTCTAAAGGGGTGATTTCTCTTTGTCTTCTTCATAATCAAAAGAATATTACTCCTCCCTTATTATTAGTTCAATTAAAGGTATTTTTATGGATGATTTTTATGGAAAACTTGTGATATTGTCTTGGGTTTTGAACTATATGTTGGGGGTTTTGGTTATTAATTGATAATTTTTGTTTTCCTATGTTTTTACTTGTGGTGATCATATAATAATGGTGGTTTGAACATGTGGTTTCACAGGAATGGTCAATTGTACTTAGTTTTTATTTTGGAAATTATATACCCTTTACATGTTTGTTAAAACGCCTATGAGAATGCTTTTACGACATAGTTGGACTTTTATTGAAAATATTGCTAGCATAAGGATTGGTTATGGAGACCATGTACTTGTGGGGTAGATAAGAATTCCCTACGTTATACTTGTATATATGTATCATAGAGGGTGTAGGGAACACAGGAATTCCTTTCCCCTATTACATATCTGGTATGTGCGGCTACACATACTGGTGATTATTCAGAGGTAATAATGGACCCATATAGCTTGTGGGTGGTTCTAGGATAGTCAAGCTACACTAACCTAGGTTAATGGTTTTAAATGCATGCTAAACCCAATTTTCTTTCCCAACATAGATTTTATATAGATGTATGGATATGAATGCACATAGTTATTTACTTGGTTTTAAATGCTGGAATTATTTTATCCTTATCTTGAGTGCATGCTAGTGTTTGCCGCAATCCCATCTTCAAGCCTCATATCCACACGTGATGCAGAAATCGGCCATACTACTCCTCCCTATCAGTAGACTCGGGGAAAGCTTGTATTGGATTAAAGTGGTGAAATACTATTAAAGTCTCTATTTCATGTTATGGTCTTATCTTCATACTTTGGTTATTTCTTAGACTTTGGTTTTGTATATAACGGAATGTCCCAACCAAATACTATTTTACTTTTGCATAATGGCTTTGTGAGTCTACTATGGGTTGGTATGGGTGGTATCGGCATTGGTGTTAGCCTTAGCATTGGTATTCGTATTATGGCTGATACTGGTTAAGTATTTTTGATTTATGATTGTTCATTTTTTATGGTATATATATATAAATAGATATATATATGTCTGTATATATATATATATATTTTTGAAATTTATCTAACTTAAGGTGTAGGGCAGTTATGGTTGGGTATTGGGGGTAGTTTTTGACACTAGTTGGGCTTGAGGCATTCTACATAATTAGGCCCTGGTTTGGTTTGTGTTAGATTGGTATTAGAGACTAGGTTTATGGTCAATTAGGAGTACACAAAGCTGTGTCAAGTAGAGTCTCTTTTTAGGGTATGCAGTGCTCCACACTCATAAGGGAGAGGTTATAAGGCTTTTAGGAATATTTCTCTTTCTTATGTTCTATTTTCATGATTTGAAGTCGAAGTAGAGGAATAATCTATAATTTCTGTTTGTTTGATTTTAAGATCATGCCTCGACGGCATGAAGTTCATAGAAACTCCTCAGTCCCAAATGGGGACAATGTTAATGGTATATGTTTTACTCATTAGATCCATACTAGATTTAGGGGTCTAGTTTTGGAGTATTCTAAAGTTCCATTAGTTCCCTTTTGTCCTTCTCAGACTCCTTAAACTGATATAATGAATGTTGAGTTTTGTCATTACATTCATATTTTAGCCTAATTTATAGCTACTTAGTTGGAGCATGGTATTCCTGTTACTTCATCTTATGAGGCTATAAGGGTTGGCTAGTTCATGGGGTTGAACCCTACGACCTTTACAGGTACTAAGGTAGAGAATGAGCCTTGGGGTTTTCTGAATATGATAGAAAAGATTTTTCATATTATGTATGCCACAAATGGTGATGAGGTAGAATTTACGGCCCACCAGCTAAAAGATGTGGCATACCAAATGTACGAGGAATAGGATTAGAAAAGTGGTGACACTAATAAGTTATCACTGTGGGAGGATTTCAATAATTCATATTTAAACCATTTCTTCCCTCAGGAGTTGAGTGAAGTAAAAGCACAGAGTTTGTTAATTTGAAGTAAGGAAGGATGTCGGTCAAGAAGTATGCCTTAATGTATCACCACTTATCTCAAAATGATCCAGAGATGGTGTCTGATATGAGGGCCTAAATGAGAAAGTATTCTTAGGGACTATCTGATGAGTTGATCCTTGAAAGTAAGGTTGCCTTGCTGATCAAGGACATAGATATATCTAGGTTGGTTGTCTATATGCAATAGGTTTTGTGGTTATCTGCAAAGGGGTTTCTATGATGAGTGAAAGGATAGGTCCGTAAATTGTGGCCAACCAGGATATATGGTTAGAAACTGTCTGGTTGGTAAGATTGTCTTATGGAAAACAAGGTTCATATTGCCTCATCTTCAGCTCCGACATAAAAGGGTGCACCATCTGGCTTCGGCACTGGTGGAAACCGTCTTTATGCTCTCAATACCCACTAGGAGTTTGAGGCATCATTTGATGTTATGACTGGTACATAGAGACATTGATCCTGTGATGTGTATTTTTTATATGATTTGAGGTCAACACTCTCTTCTGTTACCCCCCTTTATGGATATGCATTTTAGTTTTTGATCGGAGTATGTTTCAGACCCTTTTTCTATTTCTACCCCCAATAGGTGACTTTTTGATTGCTAGAATAGTCTATAAGGTATTTGTGGCACCTATTTGTTATACGAAGAATTTAGTAGATTTGTATAAAATTAGATATGGTTGATTTCAATGTAATTATATGGATGGAATTGTTGCACTCATGCTATGTGTACCTAGAATGTAAGAAACATTGGGTTGTCTTTAAATTTCCTAAAGTTCCTATAATTGAGTAGGAGGGTGGTTCCTTAGTTCCTGAGAGAAAGTTTATATCATATCATAGATGTTGGAGATTAATCTCCAAGGGGTGTCTCTATCATCTAGTCTGAGTTAAAGATCCTAACATAGAGATTCCTTATTTGCATTCGATTCCAATTGTGAATGAATTTCATGAGGTCTTCCCTAATGACTTTCTTGGTTTACCTCCATATACGTAAATTAAGTTTAGGATTGATCTTGTTCTAGACACTCATCCAATTTTTATCCCTCATATAGAATGGCTCCAGTTGAGATAAAGGAGATCAATGGGCAACTTAATAAAGGTTTTATCTATCCTAGTATGTCCCCAAAGAGTGCACTAGTGTTGTTTGTGCATAAGAATGATGGTTCCCTTCGAATTTGTATTGATTACCAGTAGTTGAATAAGGTGACAATAAAGAACAAGTATCTTCCTTGAAGGATAGATGACTTGTTTGATAAGTTGCAGGGTGCCAAATTCTTTTCTAAGATTGATTTTTAGCCTGGGTATCATGAGCTTGAGATTAGAGAGTGAATATCCCTAAGATAGTTTTTCATAACCAGTATGGGCACTATGAGTTCTTAGTAATGTCTTTTGGTTTGACCAATGCCCCGACGGCATTCTGGGATTGGATGAATGGGGTCTTCTATTAGTTTCTTGACTCATTCATTATTGTAGTCATAGATGACATTTTTGTGTAATCTAAGAGTGGGGAAGATCATGCCGATCACCTCTGTGTAGTGTTGCAGACTCTGAAAGAATAACAATTGTATGCCAAATTTTCTAAATGTGTGTTTTTGTTGAATGCTATCACTTTTCTAGGTCATATTATTTCTATTAAAGTGATCATGGTAGATCTATAGAAGGTTGTTATTGTTAATAAGTAGCCTATACCAACTACTCTAAACGATATTCAAAGCTTCATTTGTTTAGGTGGTTGTTATAAGAGGTTTTTAGAGATTTTTCTTCTGTAGCAGCCCTATTGACTATATTAACTCAAAAAAGGTTATGTTTTATGGTCTGATGCGCGTGAGGTTAGTTTCAAGAAGCTAAAGGTTAAGCTAACATCAGCTCTGATATTGACTTTGCTTGAATGCGCTGTGGGTTTTGTAGTCTATTATGATGCATCTCGTGTGGGACTTGGTTTTGTTTTAATGCAGTATAGTAAGATAATAGCCTATGCGTCAATACAGTTGAAGGTACACGCAAGGAATTTCCAACTCATGATTTGGAATTGTTAGCTATGGTGTTCATATTGAAAATCTGGAACCACTATTTGTATGGAGTGCATGTGGACAATTTTTTTTATCATAAAAGCCTGCAATATGTCTTAACTTAGAATGTACTTAACCTCAGTAAAAGAAGATAGCTTGAGCTTCTCAAGGACTATGACATGAGTCTTCAATACCATCTAGGTAAAGCTAATGTTATTGTTGATGCCGTTAGCAGGTTTTCTATTGAGAGTCTAGCTCATGTGGATAAGGAGAAGTGGAAGTTAGAGAAGGATATTCATCTTATGAATTACCTTAGAACTCACCTCTTGGCACTGAGGACGGTGGTATGTTTGTTCAGAAGGTGGCACAGTCATCTTTATCTGTTGAAATCAAGGAGAAGTAGATGTTGGATCCTATTTTGTTAAGGATCAAGGATAATGTTGGTGGATAAAAGGTCATGAACTTCGAGACTAGTGGTGATGATACCTTGTAGTGCTAAGGGAGGTTATACGTTCCCCACATTGATGGTTTGAGAGAAAGTATATTGGCTGAAGATCATGAATCATGCTATATTGTTCATCTTAATTAGATAAAGATGTATCATGACCTTAAGGAGATGTATTGGTGGAATGATATGAAGAGGAATATGGATGATTTTGTGGCCAAGTGCAAGGTATGTGAAAAAGCAAATGTTAAGCACATGAATCCCATAGGATTGTACCAAGAAATTAAGTTGTCAGAGTTGAAATGGGAAGTGATCACATGGATTTCATTATCGGTCTTTCTCGGTCTCGAAATCATTTTGATTCGATATGGGTCATCATAGATAGGATGAAAAATTTAATTCACTTTTTTGCCAGTGAGGACTAAATTTTTGGCTGAGGATAATGCGAGTTTTTATCTTCATGAGACTGTGAAGTTTGATAGGATGCCTGTTTCTATCATCTTTGTTTGTGGAACGCAGTTTATATCTCACTTTTGTCTATCAATACAGAAAAGGTCGGTACTAAGGTGCGTCTTTGTAGTGTTTTACACTCGTATTCGAATGGGCAAGCAGAAAGGACCATTAAAACATTGGAGGATATGCTTCATTCGTGTGTGTTTGACTATCGTGATAGTTGTAATACCTCATAAAATTGCATGTCAAATTCAGCTCGTAAAGCTCCATGAGAGATTCCAACACTTATAAAATTTTGCTAATTGTTCAAGTTCAATACTTAATCTCATTTTAGACCTCCTAACTTTGGGAATCTATTTGATGACCTTCTCGACCTCTGGTTTTGGATTTTCAAGTTGCGTTGCGATGGGAAAAGCCCCTAGTACGTATTGGACACATTCCGGGTGCATTTTGAGCACATTTCAGTGGCTAACTCACTGTTTTGAAATGCTCCCGCATTTTAGGTCAAAATTTCAGTCAAATTCAAACGATCATAACTTCTTGTATTTAATTAATTGTGAGAACTGCTATACATCAATGGAAAGATCTTTGAGTCTTCTTTCCTATGCAATTAGTTTCATCCAATTTGAATATCGGAGTAAAATGTTATAATCAATTTACTTCAGCCTGTCATACAGTCAACAGAGAGATAGCTGTATCTCTTTATCTTTCTTTAGGGGCATTTTGGTCATCTTCCACCCCTATATATACTCCATAACATAGGATTAATGACATTTGTGACCAGAATATACTCATTTTGCTCAATTTCTCTCTAAAATTTTCAAGAACAAGTAAGAGTTCAATTGGTGGTTTAAAGATTCAAGCCAATTTCATCGCAAATTTTCACAGTCTTAATCTAAAGTATGCGTAGTATTCATCCACGGAGCTCAAGAATCAAGTTTTAAATTATGTATTATGAGTACCTTGTTGTGGTATGATTATGTTCATGTTGATGGTTGTTGTATGGTTTCAAGTTGGGATCTTTATGTATTTTCATGAAGCTATGTTAGTATGTAAGTTGAAATCTATGAACTTAGTTGTTTATGATGTCTATATTGTTGGATGTTGATAGTCAAGTTGTTGATGATGAATGATTTCTAAGTTGGAATCTTTATGTGTTTCTATGAATCTATGATATTATATGAGTTGGAATCATGTAAACTTGGTCGTTCATGATGTAAAATTTTATGATTTCACCTATGCATAAATTATGCATGTAAGGTGTTTGATTAAATGTTTAAGAGAAACAAGAAATATGTATTATATATTATTATGATCTAAAAGATAAATTTATGCCATTAACCTTATGCTTGAATGATTTTCATACTATTGTTGTACAATGAATTTGTTGTTGGAATGCCATGATGTTAGAGTATGAAATCATGATATTGATTATATGCATTCCTACCATGTGCAATTTTATGATATCCATGCACTTCATGAAATTTACCCCAACTTATTTTATTATGAATGGTTGATATTGATCATGTATTCAAGATTGTCAAGAAGTGTCAGTTTCCTTCTATCGAGTCTTGGGGGTACTTGTACCCAAAAAATACAGCTGTGTGCCTAGAGTCATGTCTTGTTTTCACGATATCCATAGTCAAGCCATGTTTCATAGAACACAGTCATTCATGTGACTCAGGAAAAATGCACTAACTCAGTATTCTCAGAAATGTCATGAACTCAGTTAGTCATAAGTAGTATTCTATCAGTCAACGGAACTCAGTAAATCAGCTCAGTATTTATGTTCAGTGTCTATTCAGATGGGAGTAGGATTCAACACCGAACGAACCTATGGATGGGAATCCACATTTCCAGATTGAGGGTGAGATTCCTAGAAGCACTCCTTGTGTTCCAGAACTATATAGCCAGCATAGGTTGAGACATCATTACTACAAACTTTAGAATTGATGAGGCAAATACCCGTCGTTCTCTTATAGGTACACTGCCAGATTTGAGGGTCACTTACAACTTTTCCTTACCTGTGGCACGGTATTGGCACCCTTCTAATCAAGGTATAGATTAGACCCCTATTTAGCTATTGAAGCAAATTTGGGGCATGTCGGTTAGATGAATTCTCCCATAGTTTCAGTTAAAGAATCAGGACTGTCAGCTATATTCAACTCAGATACAGCACGGAACTCATATAGTTCCATCAGATTCAGGACTATTAGATACAATTATTCATGTTATCAGTTATATTAGTTATCAGAACTAACTTATCAGTTATGTTAGACATCGGTAAACCATATCATTAGTATTCAATTTTCAAACTGTCAGATACAGTCAATCAGACTAGTTCTTCATAATCAAAACTGTTAGAAACAATCATTCACTTATCAAAAATATAATATCAATCTCTCGGTATTCCAAAATACAATATCAATTCCTCACTTATTAGTGAACCAGATATCAATTTCAATAAACTCAATCATTTAGTATGTCAGTATCAGTAAACTCATATGTCAGCATTCCGACTCAGTAGTCAGTATCACTACGAGTTCAGTTACAGTTATCTATGTATGTATGTATTCTCACATTCATATCAGTCGGCATTGTTCATGCATAAAAACCCTTTGCATATAGACTACCTCAGTCGTATACTCAGTACATTCAGTCGTACTAACATATTTACACTATGGTGTTTTCTTTTAATGTTACACCATAGGTTTAGAGGCATGACTTTCAAAGCAGCAGTAACATTGCAGATTTCAGCAGTCAGTGTCAGCAGTGAGTCCACTTCATTCTAGGATGATATTATTATTACTTTATTTATCATTTCATTTTAGTTTTTAGTTGATGGATTTAGTTGGAGACATATTCCTTCAACTCCTTATTCAGACTATAACATGTGAGACAACTATTTCAAATTTGTGTTGGTATTGTTATACTATTTTCAGACATTATTTTATCAAATGTTTATTTAGATTTGAACCAAATGGGCTTACAGTATTAAGTTTCCATATATTTTATAGTATGGTTATTCAGTGCTCAGGTACAAATATCAGTCATGGGTTAGCTTGTGGTCCTTTGGGGTCATGGACATCGTGTAGCATTCTGGTTTAGAAAATTGAGGTGTTACGATAGCTGTGTTGAGCATTTACCTCTTATAGAGTTTTCTTATAATAATAGTTATCACTCTCGCATTGGGATGGCTCCATTTATAGATTTGTATGGTAGGAGATATAGATCTTCTATTTGGTTGTTTGAGGTCTGTGAGGCCGAGATGTTTGGCCTAAATTTGGGTCACCAAGCCATGGAAAAGGTGAAAGTTATTCGGGATAGGCTTAAGGCTTCCCAAAGTTCCCAAATATTCAATAAGGATGCGAGGCAAAGAGCGTTAGAGTTTGAGGTTAGGGATAGGGTATCCTTAAAGGTATCTCCCATAAAAGGAGTGATGCAATATGGTAAAAAAGAGAAGCTGTGTCCCTGGTATATGGTTCCTTAATTGGATTTGAGATAGGTTGGTAAGGTTGCATATGAGTTGGAGTTGCCTTCTATTTTTAACTCCATTCATATGGTGTTCCATATTTCTACATTGAGGAAGTGCATGGGTGATCTACCTCAAATCATGCCTATTATATATATTGGTATCTTAGATTCTTTGTTATCTGAGGAGGTCCCGGTTGAGATCGTTGATCATCAGGTTCATCGATTGTGGATCAAGGATATAGCTTCAGTTAAGGTTTTATGGAGTAACCACTAGGTTAAAGAAGCTAATTGGGAAGTAAAAGAGGACATTATGTCCTAGTATCCATTCTTGTTTTTTTCTTTAGGAATTCGTATGTAAAGTATGAGTTATTCATCATACTTTTGTTTTCAAACTTTGTTAGAGTAAAAGTTGACTTCCTTGCATCTTTGTTTTCTAACTTATTTAACAGTCTGAATAGGGCTGTGGAGGTTTAAATCATGCTTTTACTGCCTTATCCATTATTTTAGAATGGATGATCCAAGAGGGGAGAATTGAAACACCCTGGGTCCTGGTCTTCAGAAATTTCCCTCAGTTTTGAGTCTGCTACTGATCGTACGACTTATAATATGAGTCATATAGTTAGGGTATGGGTCAGGTGACAAATCTCATTTGTTGGCCAGTGTTTGGTGGGTGAGTTTCTGGTGTGGTTACTATTTGATGGGTACGAGTAGTATGGTTGGTGACAGGTCAGTTTGCAGATCCTTCACTTAATGTGAAATTTGGTAACTTAACATGGATGTGAGTACGAGTGGCTTACAATGAGTCGTGAGGATAGGGCACAAGTGGAATAATCCAACTCATATGTTGGACAGTGTCCAACCCCTTTTAATTTTGTTATGGTTATGTGTTAAGGTTACTTTTTGTATGCCTAGGCATGAGTGGGCCTTGATGGTCATATGTGGATAGTGTTGGGGTCCAACATTCTATCTAGGATATAAGTTATGGGTACCACTCATATGATAGGGTACTGTTTGGGAAGTGGAATCGTATATTCCTGTAGGAATTTTTATAGTTGGGGGAATTCTAGACATTTTCCCTCATCACCCCTTATGACCCCATGATCTAAAACACTATTGGGACTTTATTTACCCTATTTTTCTAATCTTAAACACTCAAAAACTCCCTCAAGCACTTGGGTTAAGCAAAGGCTAGTGTTTCCTTCAAGGTGGTCAATTAAGGCCCTAAAGAGGTGATTTCTCACAATCTTTATTATCATCTCAGGCATGTTACTCCTCCCTCATTGTTAGTTTAATTAAAGGCATATTTTATGGATGGTTTTCATGGAAAAATTCTGATATCGTTTTGGGTTTTGAATTATATGTTGGGGGTTTTTGTTTTTAATGGATGATTTATATTTTCCTATATTTTTACTTATGGTTTTCATATTATAATGTTGTTTGAACATGTGGTTGCATGGGAATGGTCAATTGGTACTTTATTTTGATTTTGGAACCTATATGCCCTCAATATATTTGTTAAAATGTCTATAACAAATGCTTTTACCACATAGTTGGACTTTCATTGAAAACTGGGCATATTATAATATGGTAATGGAACCTAAATTGATTAAATGATTTTAATGGCCAAATGTAAGACGTTAATGGATATGGATTTGATTTAAAAACCTTATGGGGTGCACAAGATTACCCCAAGTGAATCTAATAATGGAATCTATGGGGTATATTGGAATCCCCTAAGTGATTGGCTAAGGACATTTCTTTACATTTATAGTCGGTATGATGATACTACTTCATATAGCCTTGGTTTATAATATATTTAATGGGTTGTTTTGATGTGTGATAATGGTTTTAATTGCGAAATAAGGGTAGGTTGTGATAGCTAATCATGAAGGTGTGAGTCCAATTGACATACACTAGAAACTCATGTTTGCCAACATGAAGATTTGTCATGGCGATCATATACTTGTAGTGTACACATAAATCCCCTTAGTTATACTTACATATATGTATCATGCTGGGTGAAGCATACACGGAAATCACATGCCCCTATGATATCTCCAGTACATGCGGCTACAAACCTAGGTAACACCGGAGCCATATTGCACATAGGTGGCTTTAGGATATTTAAGCTACATAAATCCAGGTTAATGGTTTTAAATGCGTGCTAAACCCCATTTACTTTCCCTAGATGGATTATATAGATACGTATGGATGTGACTACATATGGTTATTTACTTGTTTTAAATATTGGCCTTATTTTATCCTTATCCTAGGTGCATGTTAGCAATTACCCGCAAACCCATCTTCGTGCGTTGTATCCCCATACGATGCATGAATCAACAATACTACTCGATATTCTCTATGATTGGATTTGAGGACAGCTTGTGTTGGATTAAAGTTGTGAGCATCCAGACTTTGAAAGGCTCTATTTTATGCTATGGTATTGTCTTCATACTTTGGTCATTCCTTAGAATTTGGTTTTGGTTATGGTTTGGGGCATATCCCAACTAGATATTGTTTTAATTTTGGATAAAGGATTATTGAGACTACTATGGGTTGGTATGGGTGGTGCCGGAGTAGGTGCAAGTCGTGTAAATGTTATTGGTATCACGGATGATACCGATTGAACGATTTGATTTATGGTTGTTCCTTTTGTCTATGTTATATATATATATATATTTATATATGTTCGAAATTCATTCGACTTAAGGTATAGGGAGGTTATGGTTAGATATTAGGGGTGGTCTCCGGCCCCAGTTGGGCTTGAGGCACCCGACACAACTACACCCTTGTTTGGGTTATGTCATATATGGTATAGTACTTCGTTCCTGAGCATGTATAGAATAGGGTAGTTCATTCTTATTGCCTCCCTAGTTTATTATGTTAGCTTCCCTGATATTTGGCTGTAGTTTCTATTCCTACTTGCATGTTATTTATATTTTTATTATATTTGGGGTTCAGTAAATAGTTGCAAACTGAGTACCACGTGTTGGTACTCATACTGCACTTCTGTAGCTTTCAGATCAAAGCAAGAGCATTCCCTTGTTGTGTGCATCCTGTAGAGCAGCTATGGATCAGGGATTTAGAGTGAGCTCTTGGTGCTCGGGGTGTTATTGTTCTCTCAATTTTTTATTAGACTAATATCTATGGTTTATTATGAGATGGGTTGTATCATTATATTCATTTAGTATTTCATATTGTATTTTTGTTATTTTAGAATATCTGGTACTGATTCCACCCAATTTTGGGACTGTCTTATTCCGTAACTAGCGATTTAGGGCTATGGGTCTGTATCCGTACTAGTGGGTTATAGTAGGTTCCATAATGACTTGAGAAATTGGGTTACAACACACACACACACATATCTCTCTCTCTGTGTGTGTATAAATAAATACATTGAAATGGTAAAGAAGCAAGAAGGAAGTGTTTTACTCAAACTATTTGCCTGGGTAATAAAAGTGATTTAAGAGACAAATGTCTTTGAGGTCAAAGATTAAAGCATCAAGACCATGATTAGATAGAACAACATCATCAATGATATAATCCATAACTTGATCAATGATTTTATCAACATCGTGTTCATATTGTTAGGTTCGAAATCGAGAGGGTGCATATAGAAGATAATTGTTTGAATATTATAGAGGTTATAATTCAAACAGAAAAGAAAAACATCCAAAAACATATTATTAAAATGGTTTAGTCAAATAACATACATATTAGAAACTAATATTGAAAAATCCATAAACCTATTAAGTGGAAGTTCCCCTAAATCAAGCTTTTTTTAGGACTAGTTTGATGTTATTATATTATCGAAGGAGAACAAGGGTCTTCAGTTTAGAGAAGTACAAAACCTTTCCTCCAAAAAAGAGGTTAGTCAAATATATAAGAGAATTATATTTTCCTGTATAATCACCCTTGTACTAGTTTTAATGTTATTATAAATGTCTGTGTAATAATCATTTTATCCTTTCCCGTAGTTACTTTATATTGTTTATGATTTGTGAGGATCGTTGGATGATTCTACATGGGTTCCAGAGTGTTCTAAATCAATTTTTTGTTTTGAAAACACTTAAAAGGTATTAGTTTGTATTTGGCTAATATTTTGTGATTCAAGATTTTGATGATGGACGACCCCTTTAACGGCACCTGGGGTGGACAAATCCCATTTATTTACTCTATTTCCCATCATTTAATTCACCATTTTCTCACTATTTTGAAATCTTGAGGAGAGGAAAAAGTGGGGAATCATACACTAAAGCTAAGCTAAGCTAGCCTAACTCTCTTTGGTCATTTTCCATTAATTTATCCATTAATTTCCATCCTATTTCATGGTAAATTCTTAGAAATTATGTCTTTCAATCCCTAAATTTTAGAGGATGATTTGGGTCACGATTAATACACCATATGTGTGCAACATTTGAGCACACATTCAATGTTATTCGACAGACCTCACGATGGATTAAATTTGGAATTTCAATTTGTAGGCCCCATGGGTCCATTCTTGACTCGAATTCTGACCCGACCCTTTATACAAGAACACGGGTCTCATTTTACTCCTAAAAAACTTTAGATTACTATTATTATAGCCTAATGTCATTTAAAAATTATTAACGAAAGGCGAATGATCAAGGACAATGCAAAGATTTGTGGTTCGGCATCGAGGTAGGCTATTGTCTACTCTTCTTTAGGAGAAAGTGCATTATATATATTACATGTTAGGTAAAATTATTAGAAAGTGATTATGGGTAGAACATCATGACTTATGTGAAATTATTAATTTGGGTTATAGAAGGGTGAATCAACCCTTAAGATAAAATACTTATATTCCTATGGAATCTTATTACCCTAGGTTACTGGCATGCTAGACCTAGTTGATACTATGGATCCTTTTGTATGTTTTCTACTTGAATGGGTGGATTAGAATGTTTTTCTACAATATAATATTGTGGTTATGTTGTAGATATATATTAATTTTCCCTAGTTTGTGATTATGATATTAGTTGGACTCTGGTAGAGTGATTTATCCTTGTAAAGGATATAACCATAGTCTATGGACGTTTAGATTCTTATAACAGTATTACTTGGATACTGGTAATGGCACACATAGATTCAATACATTCATGCTCACTTAATGGTATAATTCCAAATAAATACATGGGTTTACTACTATTTCTTGTAAAAAAAAAAGATTTATTCCCACTTTTCAATTTTAAAATAAAATCTTATATAATGAGAATCATATCACATTAATGGATGGTTTGTGATCTTTTTACAGAAAAAAAAATGTTTCAAAGATTGTATCAAGATCAATTCTGGTCTATAATTTTACCACTGCTATTTAGTTTGATCAATAGAGATTTTAACCCTTAAAATGCTTTTATGATGATTTTGTCCTCGAATTTACCCAGACTGTTGATTTTTGGACTTACACTCTTTTATCTAAGATTTGAGTCCATGAAATTTTTGTATACATATCTTTGATATTGGACGGACTATGTTGATAATGATGATGATAATTATTGAAAATCCAAGAGCGAGACTCGATAGGTGTATATTAGTACTCTCAAACTCTTTAGGGGCACCTTCATCCATGAGCTATCGTGTCAAAGAAGAGAGGTTGTCATATGTACTACCTTTGTGAGACATTGAGCTGGAGGATGTTTATACTCTATGTTATGTTATTGCACCTTGATCGTTCATGGTATTGTTGAATTAATTTGCATTCATCCTCACATGTGCATTGTTTATCACTTGTATGTTGTTTGTTTTCTATATAAATTAGTCGTATGGGGAGTTGCATATGTATAGGTAATGAATGTTGTTTACTGTGTGTTGTATGTTGATTGAGACTTTCAGGTAATGGGGCCCAATTTAAGCATAATTTTTCTAGACTAGCCTATTACATTTTTGTTATTATTATTGTTAGTTCTTTGCTAGCTAATCCTGTATTCATAATGATATCTGAGGTATAATTTTGAATACTTTGTTTACTGTTATTTTATTATGGAAAATTATCTCACCTTTAGTCATTTGGATTAGGGACCCTGTATATGCCGGCATTAGTTTTCTACATGATTAGGATGCCTTGAGATGCTAGATTGACTAACTTAGGTCTTACCTATTAAGTTAGTCTTGTACACTTATATGTATATACAAATATCTAGCTATAGTATTACCATATATCACTAATCTTTGGAATGTTTACATGTCCAAGCGCCAATATTTACCCACAATAGGACTTGTTCTATTTGCTAAAGTGTGTTATTCTTATTGTGTTTGAGTTATACTTGCATGATTTAGCTAATGGACATGATTAGTTTATGAAGGGTTGATTTTTGATGAAATTGTATGCAATTGGATTATGGGAAGCGAATAATTATTGACTCTTTGGGAATGATATTCTAGGCATGAGAAGACTTGGACTGAGCTCAAAAAGCATAAAACTGAAGACAGGAGTAAGGGAATAGGCAAGTAGCTGGAAAGGAACATAATATTGATCAAGGAGGTACGCACCTAAGTCCTCTTTCTTGGCTCTGCGTTGCGCCAAGTAATTTTTAGGTAAGATGGAAATTCCAGTGACCTTCCGCAATATACCCGTGTTGCGGTGGCTAGACTAATTCCCAAGACAAATTCCAGTATACAACCCTAGTCCCTGCTCCAAATGCCGCGACACAGACACCATTTCATGCATTAAGCTCCGCAACGCGGTGGTGGCTATTTATTTCGTTAATTTTGACCTACTATAAAAGGAAAACTTTAACACAATTGAGGATACTTTGTCATAGATTCAACAGAGGCTAAAAACACTAATAGTACTTCTTTTAGGATTCTTGGAACTTCATTCTTTCAACATTAATTTTTGGTATGATTAATCATTTATTTTTGGTGTTGAATTCGAACATGAGTGGATACGCACCCTTGTTCTGAGGTTGAGGCTAAAAACATGATTACACTTTGATATTCTTGGAGTGGTTTATTGTTGAATTATCATATCTGTTATTTTTATTCTCTTGTTCTTACTATTTTGATAAATGAACACTATCAAGAAACACCTATATTCCTATGTTAATCCTTGAGGAGAATCAGTAGGATAGATCGAAGAATTTATGGAGCAAGATCTTATTCTATTATAAAATAAAGGATTTGAATTAGCATCTAGGATAGAGATATACCTAGAACCGTTGTTTGGTTCACTTGCAGGATAATATCTTAATTCATTTAAATGGATTATTTCATCCCCACTGAATGATGTAGTTGTAATCTCCATTTAGGTAGATGATTAGAGGATCAAGAGACCATGATCGTATTCTAAACCTTGTGAACAAATAACCTGATAATCAACGAAACCACAATACGAATAGAGATTTGTAAGATTGATAAAAGTGACTCAATCCTTGAATTCTCCATCATATTGTTTGAAACTTTGCTTACGTTGCTACTGTCTCACATTGTTATATCTTTATTAGTTAGATTATTCATTAAATCTTCATTATCATTTGCAAAATAAAACACTTAATACATTATTATCGAAACAAAATTTAGTAGAATGCAAGTTAAGTAGTCCTCGTGAGTACGATATCTGACTCTCTGAGTCACTATATTAATTGTATGATCATGTGCACTTACGTGTGCAATATAATGCAACAAGTTTTTGGCGTTGTTGTTGAGGACCAAATAATTAGTAATTCTCAAAAATTTTGGTTTTTGATAATAAATTTAAATGTTAACAACTTGCTCTTAGCGGTTTAATTTTGCAGGGCTAGCGACTTATCGGACAGGCAAGGGAAAAAAAATATGTGGAGCCTTATTCACAATCAAAATAGGCATTTTATCCGAGGTAAAGAGCAACAACACTTCACTATCCAGTTCAGCAAGTTCAAATGGCTGATCAAAGAGATCCAAATCTTAATAATCCAATGCCCCAGCTCTAGTGATTCTAGTGGCTCCTACTTGAGCAGAAGCTAGACTTGTTCATGAAGTAGAAATCCTACTTACTAACCATGCTACTAATTGTATCCACAAGAAATAGGTGGGTGGTTAGTTTGAATTGAATCAAAATATGGTACAACTGTTATGTTCGAGTGGAAAATTTGCAGGGTTCTCACATGAACACCGATGGTGGCACATACAGACCTTTTTGGAAATCACTGATACATATATCCTATAGGGGTATGTTGTTAATATGTCATACTGACTCTCTTTCTCTTTTCCAAGTTAGGATAGCCAAGAGGTGGTTATATGTTGAAGTACCAAACTCCATCACTTCCTAGGATGATTTAGCTCTAAAGTTCATTATTCGATTCTTTCCATCTGTGAAGAGAGCACATTTGAGAAGCAAGATTATGAGTTACCAGCTTAAAAAAAAGAAAATCTTTATAAAGTATGGGAAATATTTAAAGGTATGCTATGAAATTGCCCCCACGACCATTAGTCTAATAATGTACCAGCTTATAATTTCATAAAGAGTCTTTAGCCCAATACAAAGATTCTTTTGTATTAAGTAGTAGGTGGGCAAGCTCATGAGAAGACGTATGATGAATTATACACTTAACTGAATCAAATTTCACAAGGGAATCCTGAGTGGCATGTTAACTCAAATAGTGCTCAAAAGAAGGTTGCAGGTGTGTTGGAGGTGGACCAGTTTACTACTATATCAGCTCAGATTGCTGTACTACAACATCAGTTAGCTACTAAGCCCAGCAATATTAAATTTGGGGTTACACAGACTGCAACAACAACTAATGCAGTGCATTAGGCTAATACTTGGTGTGAGATTTATGGAAGTAGTGAGCATGCAATAGATGCTTGTGCAACTTATCTAGATTATTTTAATTATGTGGGAACTTCTAATGGTCAAGAACAACAGAACTTCTTTAACAGTTACAATATGAATTAGAGAAATATCCTTATTTGTCATGGGGTGTAAAATCAAGAACAGAATATCAATTAGTACAGGGGGCCAATACAACAGAATCAAAAGTAGCAAGTGTAGTGTAATCATGCTATGACTCAAATACGCTTTATGGAAGATATGTTTAAGCAATTAGGTATACTCAAAAATAGTTGGTATAAGATGTGAAGAGTCAATAGTTGATTATAAAGAACTTAGAGATTCAATTGGGTAAGATTGCATGGGCACCAAACACTAGATCTCAGGGAGGTCTACCTAGTGATACTAAACCTAATTTAAAATAGGTAAATGCAGTCATAACTAGAAGTGGTCTACAGTAAAAGGAATTAAAACCTTAGCAGGTAAATCACAAGGCAACGTATGGTTATCGTAAAAAGAATAGAGTGAAGGTGGTTGAAGAAAAAAATAAAACCTAGGAAATCAAAGTGGAGAAGTCGACTCTACCTCTGCCTTTCCCTTAAAGGATTTGGAAGCACCAAGAGGAAAATAGTTACAAGAAAGTTTTAGAGTTTTTAAAATAGGTTCATATCAATCTCCCTATTGTCGATATTTTGCAGAGCGTTCTAAAGTATGCGATGTATGTGAAAGATATTGTGGAAAACAAAAAAAATTAACTGAACATGCTATAGTAGTAAAGATTGAGGAGTGCACATCCAAAAATCATAATAAGTTTCCCACAAAGTCAAAATATCCAGGAAGTTTTACTTTGTAAATTACTATCAAAATCCATCAGTGCTCGGGGTTTATGTGATTTAGGGGAAAGCATAAATCTCATCCCCATATCTTTATTAAAAAAGATGGGTCTAGCGATTTAATATCGGGTATTATTCTTAGCTCAGTTCAGCTCCTAGTTGCATGCATAAGTGTTGGGGACTTAGTTTTATTTTTGGCCTCTTAACTTTGAGTACTTTTAAATTATTCTTCCCGACCCCGAGACATAGGTTTTGAGTTAACTCATGTTGAGGGCTGTAAGGAACATTTCTTCGAGAATTTTTTGATTTTTTAAAGGAGGATTGGGTCATGTTTGGAATTCAATTCCAGTAGCTCACCGCGATAGTGGCATGTTACAGTGGTTATAACGGTGAAGGCCTCATCACATCGTGTTGACCTTTTAAACTGCATTCCAGTTGTGAATTTAATTTTCTCAGGGGTGGAATTGAGTCTTTTCCCCTCAATCGAATTCATAAAAACATGAATTAAAGCGTTGTTTAGGGCATTATATTCCTATTTTCTCCAATTCTCCACTCAAAGAAACCCTAAACATTGCCTATGAACATCAAATTCAATTACCTCCTCTCCAAGAAAACCATGAATTTAAGTTTTCCAAACTAAGAACTTTTAAGAAAAGCATTTAGATTATATTTCTTTTTCAAGATTAAGGGTTTAAGGTATGTGTGATGTTCATCCATGGGCCCTTTCCACCCATGGAGTCGAAGAAATTTTTATATTTTAAAGGATGAACTTTACATGTTTAAGATGAATTGTCTCCATGAAGTTCTTATGAATTTTGATTTATGTATTGTGTTTACAAGTGTTTTGATGGACCGAGCCTTTACATATTTAAATGATGAAATTTTCATGTTATATCCCTAACTAATGGTTTTACTATTGTAATTATGTTATGATGAAATAATTTACCCATTCCCATGTTTATGTTCATGAATCATGTGTTTGATGAAATGTCTAAGGGTTGGATTTTAAACTATGAACCCCTACTATGGTTTCAAAGCTTTTATATGTCTGTATTGTTATTACCATTCAATGGTTGAGGGTTATCAACAATCGATACCTATTTGTTTACATAATTTCAATATTTGAAGAATTACTTTTAGATAAACCATGAGCATTGTTATTCAGTCAATTATTAAAAATAGTTATTTGTTCAGTTAAGCATAGTTTAGTCTAGTACATAGTGTTTGTTCAGTTAAGAGTAGGATTTAGCACTAAGTGAATGCAGGGATAGGGGATTCCCCATCATTTAGGCAGAGTTGTTAGTTGCAGTCCATGTATTCTTGAACTACGTAGCCAGCATAGGATAGGAAGAGTCACCCGTCAGTTAGGCCTGACTTTCTCTAAAGAGTCACCTGTCAGTTAGGCTTGAATTTCTCTCAGGGGTCACCCATCAGTACGGCTTAACATCCTAGTCCTTCAGGACACCATTTGAGTGGATCCACGCAACTATTGTTAGTACCCGTGGCACGGGGCTGACACCTTTCAAACTGTGGTTATAGTTTGGACCCCTATTAGCTGAGAATAGGGCATGTCGGTTATATGATACCTTCTATAGTCTCGGTACAACATTTCAGCTTGGGTTTTCTTGAACATAACATAAAAACTTCCAATTATTCAGCTATTAGATTTGAGTAATTCAGTTATAGATTAGTTCAAAAACATTACTTGTTTGGTCTTACATTCTCAGTATTTCAGTTTCCAGGCATATATACTCCGTTATCTCATGTTATTCAGCCAGTCATTATTTCATGCATAGTTACACTTGTATTTCATCCAAACATTATCTCATATTCCAGTTCATTCTAAGTACTGATCGCATGCTCTTCTTTGTGCTATGATGTCTAATATCATAGGTTTGAATGCCCAGTTTCTTGACTATGCTTAGACAGTTCAGCATATCAGTAGCAACAATTATGGTGAGCCCTCATATGTCGAGGACCTATTGTGTATATTTAGTATTTTTACATGCCTTTCTAGTTTGTCAGTTAGAGTAAGTCGGGGCATGTCCCGTCAACTTTTTTCATAAAGTTAGAGGCTTTTGAAACATGCAGTTAGTCAGTTAGATAGTCTGTTGATTTTATTTGATGTTTCTGACACGTTTTGATACATATTTCAAAATCTCATTTTATATTATCTTATCAATATTTAAAACTTATTATGTTGACAATTTACTTCCGCACATATGTATTTTGTACTTTATTCATTTCTCACAATAGGTAGCAACTCATGGATTACCTTGTGGTCACTAGTTACCATAAGTACGTTACTGCGACTAGGGGTAAGCCTTGGGTCATTACAAAACTTGGTATTAGAGCCTAAGTTTTACAGTGTCCTAGGGAGTCTAAAAAGCCACGTTGAGTAGAGTCATGTGCATAGGTGTGAAGCACGCAAACTTACAGACAAGAGGCTACAAGACATTTTAGGAATAGTTTCCCTTCTTTCAGTATTCATGTCATGAAAATGAGCATATTCACTATTTTAAACTCTCTTACTAACTCATCCTTCATTTCATTTATAGTCAATTTCTCCCAAAAGAAACAATGAAAGAAGGAATGGGAAATAGCTTACATATCTACCTATTTATAAAGATCCCCTGAATGAGCATATCTCTCACGCCAAATTCATAGATACTTTCACTACCTTTGCTTATTCAATAGTTGATTAGAATAATCAGCTGGTATTTTTCCTATCTAGGCATATAGTTTATGCTTAGCAGAGTGAGGAAAAAAAGAGTAGAGAGAAAGAGAGAGAGAATAAGAGGGCCAGAATAGGTAGTTTTAAGTCAAGGTCAGAGAGTGGTAACCATTCTTAGTTCCATAATAACTTGTCAGAACCAGCTCATTTTTTAGCTAGTGTGCCAGTATGAAAGTTTAGGAATAACAGTCGAGATAGAGCGCTAGGCTCTATGCCATAGAGTAGTGTGAACAGTGGTCGTACTTATCCAATATGCGGGAGGTATGGTAGGAATCATCAGGGTACGTGTAAGGCTGGTAGTGATGTATGCTTTGGATATGGAAAGCCAGTCCACAAAGTCAAAAATATGCCCTAAGGTGGGTCAACATAGTCAGCACAGTCGTCCTATAGTTCCAACTGATCGCCCAACTCAGTAGGGCGCTACTTACAGTGTCGCCATTATCAGCGCTAGAACATATTGTATGTATTCCAGTTCCATGATGATCAGGAAAGTTCTCTTGATGTGGTTATAAGTATGTTAGAAGTCTTTCATCTTTGTATGTATGTTTTGCTAGACCTCAGAGCTTCACTTTCTTTTGTAACCCCTATATAGCTTTTAAATTTGGTGTCCATCTTGAAAATCTAATCGAACTCTTCTCAGTGCCAACTCTAGTGGGTAAGTCTATCATAGCTAGACAATATACAAAAATTGATTGGTTATAGTATCCCATAAAATCACTTCAGCTGATTGCAAGAATAGGGTTATTTAATCGTAGTTTCTCAATAAACTAGTCATTGAATGGTGGGGTAGTACCTCAGTGCTTAGGGTTAAGATATGTTTTCAGATCCCTATTCAGAATTTATAATATCATATGATCTAGAGTTCAAAGTATGAATTCAGAAGTTTAGCAACAGTAAAGTGAGGGTGAGTTTATCGTTTATGTTTATTATTATACCACAAACTTAGGATAATGTATTGAAGCTAAGGGGGATTTGATAGGACTAGTAACCAAGTCAGGCACTAAGATTTTCATAGTGATGCTAGTATGTTATGGAACCACACTAGGTATGAAGATGCCTGACCTATGCTTATTTTAGTATTCATACTTTAGTTACCAAGATATGTACTCATGCTTTGCATGTCAGTTCCTTGGTCATAACTCAAATTCATGCAGCTTCCATAGAATCATGTATGCTTCCAGTTCTTAGTATTAGGAGTTCCAGTTTGCTTAGTTATATGAATCATATTCTATCAAATTTATGAACACTAAACTCAGGTCATGTAGCTCATGTCTTACGTACCCATCCTTTATAGTATGTTCAGTTCCAATACTCATGCTATACACTTATTGATCAGTGAAATTAAGATTATACCATGTATATCTTCATTTTTAATATCTGTAATGAATCTTGGTCGTGGATACTCTATTCTCAGGCATTAGTTAAGCATCCAAGTTATTCACAATTTTCATTCGTACTTCAGGTCCTCATGCTCTAACTTTTCAGTGACCTCTCCTTATGAAATAGTAGTGGTGATGAACAATTGTTTAGATGGGAGAGAGTAAATATTTCATATTGGGGAAAGCCTATTGTATGCTTGTTTGATCTAAGGTTATAAGTGAGGAGTAAGATTGAGTACAAGTTTTTGATATATTTCATGACTAGTTGAAATTTTGTGTGTAATTTTCTTAAGAATAGCGAATGAAAGTTGTTAATGAAAAAGTATGAGAGAGTACAAAAAAGATGGTTTGATGGGTTGTTTTCCTAGAAGATCATGTGTTTTTATGATGATAGGCTTGAAGGTCATATTGGTGTATATATGTAGAAGGGTACATTATGCATAAGTGTATTCCTAGTAATAGGTTGAATTTAGTTGTTGAAGTGGTAAGAAGAATTATTCTTACAATAAGAAATTGTGAAAACACAGGGTGTATTAAATTCATTATTCCGACTAGTATTACAGTGTTATGGGCGCACATTATAAATTCAAGTTAGCTTGTTCATAGTGAGAGAATTAGTTCAACTCAGACTTCAGTCGATAGAGTTATTAGTCCCTATGTGAACGTTCTTAGTAGCCTCAAGTGAAGTCCGGTATTGAAGCAGAATGTACAGTAGAAAGAGTATTTAAGGAGTATGTCTATGCTTGAGAGTATCAGATGCATTGTATTAGGCATAGAAATTCTAGTTTATGTTTTATAGGCCTATGTTGCATGTTATAGTGTTATAGCCATATTAAGAGTCATTACTCATATAACTTATTTGGATCATGCTCAAGTTCTTTGCTTCCTACTTTATTATAACTTCTTAGAAATTGTAATAAAGAAATTCTCTAGTTGAGCGTAAGTTTTCAGTATAATTCAGTCTGTATAGACAGCAATTTAGTTTAGCATTCAGCTGGACAAGTTCCTATGGTTTTTCATCTTTCAGTCTAGTCTTAATATAAGAAGTTTCATGAATATTGACATTAAAAGAGAAAATGTGTGAACATCCATGTAAATTGTGAATTCAGTTTGGTTCATGCATCATGATTTAGATTCAGACATTTAGTCATGACTCAGTTCATAAGTGCCTCTTGCATTATCTCAGTCTTTCCTTAGTATTTCAGCCAAGTCAGTATTATTCGGGGGACGAATAATCCCAACGGTAAGATTTTATAATACCCCAAGTTTTCATTTCCTAAGTCTCTAAACTTTTTTTTTCACCAAACCAAATCTAGCCTGAGGCAATGTTTACTTATAAGTTGACTCTCTCATTTCTATCTCAGCCTTATAACCATTCTCATGTCATTGCATGTATTAAACTAATCAGTTCAGTTCATTATATTTAGTTCACGTATCGTATTTCAAACTCAGTCATGTAAACATTCTTTAAGTTATGCATGTTGATTATATTATCTCATTTCCTTTAGAAATCTTAACCTAATCAGTCTCATTCGAGGATGAATGTTCCCAAGGGGGAGATATTATAATACCCTATATTATTCATAGCTCAGTTCAGCTCGTAGTTCCGATACATAAGAGGCCTAAAGACTGAAAATTTCACTAAGTATTGAGGACATAAGTCTTATTTTTGGCCTCTTAACTTCGAGAATTTTTAAATTGGTCTTCTTGACCTCGAGACGTAGGTTTTTGAGTTAATTCATGTTTAGGGGTGTGAGTAGTAATTCTCAGGGAAGTTTAGGATTTTTCAAATGAGGATTGAGTAGTGTTTGGATTTCAATTCCAGTAGCTCACCGCAATAGTGGTGCTTCACAATGGTTATAATGGTAGAGGCATTATCGCGTTACAGTGACCTCTTAAACCACGTTCCTATTATGAATTTAATTCCCTCAGGGGAATTATGTCTTTTCCCCTCAATCCCATTCGTAAAAACATGAATTAAAGCATCGGTTGAGGCATTACATGCCCATTTTCCCCAATTCTCCCCTCAAAGAATCCCTAAACATCCCCTAAGAACATCAAATTCAATTACCTCCTCTCAAAGTAAACCAAGAACTTAAGTTTTCCAATCCAAGAAATTTCAAGAAAAGCATCAAGATCGTGTTTCTCTTTCAAGCTTAAGGGTTTAAGGTATGTATGATGTTCATCTATAGGCCCTTTCCATCCATGGAGTCCAAGAATCTATTTTTATGTTTTAAAGGATGAACTTTATATGTTTATGATGAATTATCTCCATGAATCTCTTATGAATTTTGATTTATGTACTGTGTTTACAAGTGTTTTGATTGAATGAGCCTTTACACTTTCAAATGATAAAATTTTCATGTCAAATCCCTAACTCATGGTTTTAGTATTGTAATTATGTTAATATAACATAATTTACCAATTTATATGATTAAGTTCATGACTCTCATATGTTTGATGAAATGTCTAGGTGTTGGATTTTTAGCAATGATCCCTTACTATGGTTTCAATTCTTTTATATGTCCGTATTGTTATTTTCATTCAATGTTGGTGGGTTATGAACACCCGATACCTATTTGTGTACAAAATTTTAGTATTTTCATAATGATTTACAAATAAACCATGAGCATTGTATTTTATTCTATTATTATAAATTGTTGTTTGTTTAGTTAAGCATAGTTCAGTCAAATAATCAACGTCAGTTCAGTTGGGAGTAGGATTTAGCATTGAGTAAATGCTATGATGGTGGCTTCCGTGTTTGTTAGGTAGAGTCCTTAGTAGCATTCCATGTATTCTAGAACTGTAGAGCCAGCGTAGGATATAAGGAGTCACCCATCAGTTAGGCTTGACTTCCTCTAAGGAGTTACTCGTCACTTAGGCTTGAATTTTTCTCAAGGGTCATTCATCAGTTAGGCTTGACATCCTGGTTCTTTAGGACACCAGTTGAGTGGATCCACATAGCCATTGTTAGTAGTCATGGCATAGTACTGATACCCTTCCAACTTGGGTTATAGGTTGGACCCCAATTTGCTCATATTGGGGTATGTCAGTTAGATAATACCTCCCACAATCTCAGTACAGTATTCAATACAACATTTAGTTCAAGTTTTCTTGACCATAGCATGCAAACTTTCAGTTATTCAGTTATCAGATTTTGGTAATTCAGTTTAAAGATTATCTTAGAAATATTACATGCTTGGTCTTGCATTCTCAGTATTTCAGTTTTCATACATACATACTCAGTTATCTCATGTTATTCAGCTAGTCATTATTTTATGCACAGTTAACCCTTACATTAAGCCTAACCTCATCTCATATACCAGTACATTCAAAGTACTGATTGCATACTCTTCTTTTCCTTATGATGTTTAATATCATAGGTTTTGACGCGCAATTTCCTGACCGTGCTTAGAAAATTCAGCCTATTAGCATTAGCAGTTGTGGTAAATCCTTAGATGTCGAGGACCTATTATGTTTAGTATTTCTTCATTTCTTGTTAGTTAGTCAGTTTGAGTTAGTTGGGGCCTAACCCATCAAGTCTTTTCACCCAGTTTAGAATCTTTTAGATATACAGTCAGTCAGTTAGATAGTCAATTGGTTTTATCAAATGTTTCAGATACATTTTGATACGTATTTCAGTATGCAATTTTACATTATCTTATCGATATTTAAACCTTATGGCGTTGATAGTTTACTTTCATAAATATGTATTTTGTTACTTTGTGCAGTGCTCATAGTAGGTACCAACTCATGTATTAGCTTATGGTCACTATTGATTGTAAGTACTATTGTCGTGATTAAGGGGTAGCCTCGGGGCATGACAAGATAGTCCAAAGACCACTACAATTATTTTTCATTTAGAGAAAGGGTCCCTTGCTAGGCCTGATGGGATCATTGAAGATGTATTGGTGCTAGTGAGATCACTTATTTTCTTAGTGGATTTTGTTATTCTTGATTTCGATGTTGATCTGGCCATCCTATTTATTTTGGGATGTCTATTCTTAGTAACTAGGCAATTACTTATTGATGCAACTACAAGGAAGATGACCATAAGATGTTATGAAAAGGTCTAGGGTTTTGATGTGTACAAGGAAATGATCTTTTCTATATATGATGAATTTTCTACTGTGACAGTCATAAACCTTGAGTCTGAGCTCCACCTTTTATTATCTGATGACCCACTTGAGCGAGTGTTGATGGGGTATGATCTTTATAGTGATGTTGAGGCACTTGAAATGGTGTTATTATTGATTTGGTAGGGATTCACACTAGATTTTCTAAATTTGAGCCATTTAATAGATCAATTAGACCATTTATGAAGGCATCTGTTACTAAATCACCAAAACTAGAGCTCAAGGCTCTTCCTCTTTATTTAAAATATTTTTTCCTTGATGAAGATAATTCTCTGACTATTATTTTATCTATAGGTTTGTCTAATATGCAGGTGAGAGAGGTATTGACAGTGCTGAAAAGAAAGAAGAAAGTAATCAGATGGCAGATGTCAAAAATTACAAGCATCAATCTAGCTTTTTGTATGCACAAAGTATATATGGAAAAAGTATACAAAGCGAGTGTAAAAAACAACCAATGACTGAATTTGGTGATAAAAGATGTGGTCAGACAAGTAGTCATTAAGTGGCTTGGTGTTAGGATAGTCTATCCGATATCCAACAGTAAATGGGTCATCCCTGTAAACTTCATCTAAAAAAAGGAGAGATGAATATTATGACTAATAAAGATAATGAGATGATTTCAACTAACATAGTGACTGGGTGGAGGATCTTCATAGATTCAAAAAGTTGAATGATGCCACAAGGAAGGATCACTATCCCATTTCGCCTATTGATCAGATGTTTCATAGATTGGCAGTACAAGAATACTACAACTTTTTGGATGGGTATTCGGGGTATAACCTAATAACCATAGAAACTGAAGACCTAGAGAAGACCAACTTCACCTATCCTTATGGTATATATGTATTCAGACGCATATCCTTCGTTCATTGCAACACACTAACAACTTTTCAGAGATGTGTGATGGATATCTTCTATAATATGTTGGAATACTTTGTCGAGGTATTTATGGATGATTTTTCTTCTTTTTGTAATTCATTTGATGTGTGCTTCCAGAATTTGGACAAGGTCTTGGCACGCTATGTTGAAACTAACCTTGTATTAAACTGGGAGAAGTGACACTTTTTTTTCAAGAAAGGTATTTTCCTTGGTCATAAGGTTTCACACAGAGGACTTGAGGTGGATAGAGCTAAGGTAGAGATCATTAAAAATCTCCCGTATCCGGTGTCAGTGAAAGGGGTAAGAAGCTTTCTTGGGCAAGCAGTATTTTACAGAGGTTTTATCAAAGAATTCTCGAAGATTGTAGGTCCAATATGAATGTTGTGGGAAAAAGAGGTAAACTCAACTTTGGGGATGAATGTCAGAAAGCATTTGATTGTCTAAAGATTAAATTGATAGAGGCGGCCATTCTAATTTCTCCTGATTGGGCATTACCATTGGAGCTGATATATGATTCGAGTGATGTGTCTATTGAAGCAATATTAGGTCAGTGTAAAGAGAAGGTATTTCAGTCTATAGATTAAGTTAGTACAATATTTTATGCATCCTAGGTTAATTATATAGTCATATTAATTATAAAGTCATAGAGAAGGAAATACTATCCCTTGTGTATGCATTTGATAAATTTAGATCATACTTGGTGGGTAAAAAACTAATTGTTTATACTGACCATGCCTCCATCCGATATTTGTACAACAAGAAGGATACGAAGCCAAGGTTGATTAGGTGGATTCTTTGGATCCAAGAGTTTGTTCTAGTAGTTCGGGATAAAAAAGAGCTAAAACTCAACTGGTAGATCATATTTCAAGACATGAGAGTCATGATCACATAGTCGATGATACTCTTTGTATTTGAGACGAATTTTTCTTTGTGTAGTTATTGGCACTGGACGTAGCTGAAGTTCTATGGTATGCTGACATAGTAAACTTACTAGTAGTTGGTATCTATCCTTTAGAGGCCACAAATCAATAAAAGAATAAGATGTTTTTCAATTCTCGTGCCTATGTCTGGGATGAGTCATTTCTCTTTAAGAGTGGTTTAGATATAATAATGAGAAGATGTGTTGCATAAGAAGAATCTAAAGAGGAACTTGAAAGTTGTCATTCAGTACCTTATGGAGGTCCTCATGGTTGAGAGAGGACAGCTCGGAATGTATCTCAGTTTGGTTTTTTCTGCCCCACACTATGTTAGAAGATGTGACTAATTCCAGAGAATGGGAACAATATTAAGGCAGCATGAAATTCCCTTGAATATGTTCTAGAAGTGGAGATCTGTGATGAGTTGGGTATAGACTTTATCGGGCCAATTCCACCATCTATGGCAATTTGTACATTCTGGAGGTTGTTGATTATACGTCTAAATGGGTAGAAGTTGTTTCTTTCCCCATAAATGATACAAGAGTAGTGATGAAGTTTATCAAGAAGCAGATTTTCACTCGTTTTAGTACACTAACAGTGATTATCATTGATTGTGGTAGGCACTTTGAGAATAATTGGTTTTATTTTTATTTTTTTTTGAAAAATATAGTGTTAGACGCAAGGTGTTCACAACTTGTCACCAACAAACAAGTGTCCTAGTAGAGTTGTCGAATCATGAGATTAAGAAAATATTATAAAAAATAGTCAATGGACAATGTAAGGATTGGTCGAAAAAGCTGAAGCATGCATTATGTCCATATAGAACAATTTATAAGATACCTATTAGGACCTCTCCTTATCGCTTAGTGTAGGAAAATGCTTGTCACTTACCAGTGGAGCTTGTGCATCAGGCTTAGTGGGTAGTGAAAAAATTGAATCTTTATATAAAGGCTACTGCAGAAAAGAGATTGCTACAACTAAATGAACTTGATGAGTTTTGCTTACATGATAATGAAAATGCAAAATTTTCTAAAGAAAAGACCAAAAGGTGGCATAATAAGCTTATTAAAACTCGAGCTTTTGAGGCTGGACAACTTGTGTTGTTATTCAATTCTAGATTGAAGTTGTTTATAGGTGAGGTGAGGTCCAATTGGTCTAGGCCATTTGAAGCTGTCAGAATGACTTCTCATAGGGCTATTGAACTATTGAGTAAAGAAAAGAGAGAAAAATTCATGGTGAATGGATAGAGAATAAAACATTATTGGGTGTATCATGGGGATCAACACAAGACATCCATCACCTTTGAAGATGAACAAAGCTGAGTTGGGTTGTGCCACGACGTAGAGGTGCTGTGTTGGAGGAAACCCACTAACGTAAAGTTATATTGTAGTTTATTTCTTAGTTGTCTGAAGGAAAAAAGAGAAAAGAAATAAAAAGTACAAAATGATATGTGGTGCCACGACAAAAACTTTGGTGCTGGGTAGGAGGAAACCCATTTTTTATTATGTCATGTTGTTGTTTTTGATGAGTTTGTAGGAATGAGAAACTCCAATGCATATGGGATAAAACAAAGCAAGAGAGATTGTGTATTTTGGAAGCTCTCAGGTACGTTAAATATGCATTAATATGATGCCCAAGGAAGGTAAGAAAAGTGGGAAAAAATATCCCCCCAAGTGTAAACTCTAGTGTCCTTATACGTTAATCCCACATCGCAGAGGTCATAGGATAGATTAATCCGCACATCATAGAGGGCTTTGGTTGATTCCACTAGTCTTGTGTGATAAGCCCGTGTCAAGGAGGATTTCGCGTGAGCTAAGCATTACACCATAGAGCACTCTTAATCTCGGGGTTTAACACGACCTGGTGCCCTCTTAACCCTCTCCCTTAAAATGCCCCCTTATTTCCCACTTCCTCTTTCCTATTTAAACCCTATGCGAGCCATCCCCCATTCCCATTCTCCCTAGACTTCCATTTCAAATTTTTATCAAGAAAGAAAGGAAAACCACATTCACTCCTCTTCTAAAAAACAACTAAGGTAAGTTCTTTTACTATTCTTTCGATTTATTGGAGTGCATTAGTAAACTAATTATGATACATAATTAGAGTATAAACTTGACTGCTTGATACTTATTGACATGATTTTGACTTTATTGAGAGTTTCGTTCTATAAAAGAATGTTGTTATGCTTTATGTGCTTTGGTTGTTCCATCTAAATCCTCATATCTAACTTTATCTATGCAGCTTACCTAGACAATTGATGGAATTTCAAGGCATAACCGAGACATGTCGTATGGGCATCTAGGCTTTAATAACTCACCTTGAAACTAGGCTTTAATATCAACTTAACACGACCCATAACCGAGACATGTCGTATGGGCATCTCGTGCCCAACAAGGATCGGAGATCCCTCTATTAAGACAACCTAACCATCAAATCAATTTATAAGTGTCGGATGAACTCCAAACATATTACAAGCTAGCAGAATCTAGACTAAAAATCATAACTTAAGAAGTTTCTATCAATCCATTAATGTCAACATACCAAACCAACGTACCAAAGTCTACAGTCATCCACAAAGCATCTACAAATCCAATGTCTATAATATGTTAGGACATGCCCCTAACAGTAGCCAAAAACCAAATATAAACCAAGTCTATAATATAAGATAGAAAGTTCCTAAAATGTATTCCTTTAAAAGTATGGACACTCACAACTTTAAAGTCAACACACGAACTACTCAAACACCTGATCACTGTGCAGAATGAGAAGAAGAAGCTCCGGCCTTAGTGTTTTGTGGGAAAAAAACATCCAGAGATGGTTATCGATTGGAGCAAAAACATGTAACTCAAGGCTAAGGATTAAATAAATTCATTGTTCAAATCCAAGTCAAACCACCATAAGTAACCACATTTATATACATAGTCATACATATAGATATATAGATACATCAAGTATAAGGAAAGAGAACAAAGACTTAGCATGCATCTCAAATATCCTATCATGAAACATAAAGTAGAGGAATCTAACCTTCCTCATGCATAGCTTGGAAAATTTGAACTTCCCAATTAATTAAGTAAGAGAACTCTAACCTCAAGTCGTCTTACAAAGTAAGTGGACTCTAACCACAAGTTATAGGCAAGGGACTCTAACCTCAAGCCGTTTAATTAGGTAAGGGACATTAACCTTAAACTATTTGATTAGACAAGGGACTCTAACCTTAAGCGATTTTATTATGCAAAGGACTCTAACCTCAAGTCATTTCATTAGGTAAAGGACTCTAACCTCAAAATGAGGCGACCATTATTAGTGGATATTGGGACTCTAACCCTTTGTCCATACGTTCACATTTATTCAGTTCAACACTCGAGGAATCTTTCGCACTTAGCCAAATCAATCCATCAAGGCTAAAATTCAACACCAAATATGACCATAAGCTCTTCATGAAACATTTATCAATCAATCACTTTAATAGGACAATACCATAGTTTCGACCATCCTTCAATTCTATTTGTTTTCATTAGGACCTATACAACACCATTAGTTCTTCATTAGCATTATGATACCAAAGTTCCAGACACAATTAAATTTCATTATAGGAACTCTAAAATCTTAATCCAAGAAATCCAAAAAAAGCCACCAACTAACTCATTACATGACAAATATGTCCTTTTAAAGTTACTTACCAACCTTTCTTACTCATAACCATTGCCTTACTTCAAAACACTATTAGTATGTAACTAGTTATTTCTCTTTGACATATTCACAAAAATCTTGAGGGCTACCTCTACCATGACCAAAACAAAAGTGAAAAAATCATCAATATTAGGTTTACTTGTGGTCCATTTTTAAATCCACAATCAGCAAGCAACCACATGTGCAAATCATCACCCAAAAGATATATAAACACAATGTTAAACAAGAGCAAAAAATACTCATCACAATGCATGAAAACCCTCAATATTTCATTTCAAACCCATAATTTAAAAATCATAACCAAGGTTAAAAACACATGATATTTGAGAAATAACAATAAGTGAAGAGTCACATGCCTTATACAAGAAGAATCATGAAGATATTCTTAGTCCTCAACTCTCTAGATAGCCTCTTTAATAAACCCTAGCCCCAATCTTGATTGCGAAATATTGAAGAGTGTTTTGGAATGTTTTGATCTTGTCCAAGTGAAGAATTAAGGGAAAAAATGTTATAAGTCATGGGTCATAAGGGTTTAGGGGTGGGAAAACTCTAAAATATCCTCAGCTTAAAAGCTAAAAAATTACACCCAGAAGGGTACGACTCACCCCCTTGATCCGTACCCTAGGGTATAAGTGGCACCCTAACTAATACCCTATACTTTTTATAGGATCCCATACTAATCAATATATGACCCCTCATGTCTAATTCATACCCTATGGTACACGTAGTAACCTACAATCCGTACCCTAGGCAGAATACTTTGGACAAGACTCATAGCATTCTACGACTTTGTAACTTACCAGTCGTACACTATCATATGAGTGGTATGATATTTAATCATACCTAGGGAAGCAACCAACCCAAGAACACTATCATATAGAGAAAAGGTGAACCCCAAACTATATCACAACATATGACTAGTACCTTCTAGTCGTATATTGTCTAGAATCTCCATCCTAGGCAATTTTCTATGGGATTCAAGGCCTAGGTGTTTCACCATGGGTGATGTTTTAGTGTTTTTCTGAAAACCAAACATCAAAACCCCTAACCTATCCTACCCATATGGTCATTATCTAGAGTTTGCATTTGATTCTCATTAATCCATGCACTATTTACCCCAAGGAAAACCTAATCCAAAGATTATTCCCCTACTGGAATCATACTAAAGTAATTACTATAAATTGGTAGCTCAAGTAGTTTTTGTTCAGAAACCTTCAGGACAATTCCCCCCAATTTTAATTTATGTCTTATGTTATGTATACATTGTAGGTAAATACTTAATAACTTTAAGCAATACATTGGACTTTAATACTATTTACACTTCTCATGGATTCAACCCCAACTGAAGTTGGGTTATTATATTTGACAATGAATATCATACACTTAAACAATGGTGTAGGTGAGCATGATCAAAATGGCATCATTTCGAGGAGTGAACATAGTTTTCGCTTGTGTGGTGTTGATATTGTCTTTGGATTTACCCGTAGTGTGTGTTATTTATTTTGGTTGTTGTTTTTGTTTCTTTGTAGGTGATTTCAATAGTAGCCAAGACATAATGAGTTATCATGTGAGTAATGCCGGGACCTTTGATGGTACCCTTGATGATAAAAACCATTTTCGTAATGTGGGGTGTTCTAGTGCGATCTGTATCCTACTGAATGCATGAAGTAGGGTCTTCCACATCACAAGTGTGATGTTACAAATTCTTCAAATGAAAGGAATCATTGAGGGTCAAGCGCATGAAGACATAAACTTGCACTTGAAAAATTTTTGTGAAAGTGTGCACCTCATTTGACATTGCTCATATCTTATAAGAATCCATACGACTATGACTCTTCTTGTTCTCTCTAACAGGTGAGGAAGTGTTTTCGTTAAGGTATTTTCTTGTCCTGTCAATCACATCATCGTTCTAGCTTACCTATGTTTTATTGTATCATTACTTCCTACTATCAAATATATTGAAATTATAGGATGACATCATTAATTTTTGCTAACTTAATGGGGAGCCTCTATATGAAGTTTGGGAGAGGTTTAATGAAAATCTTGTGCAATATCATAACTACGAGGTACTGAAAAAATGCTCTTAAAAATATTCTATAGAGAATTGGACCAACTAAATAAGACCGTGGTGGGCAACAACACTATTGGATCACTTGTGAGGCTGTCATATGGAGTGGCTTCAAATTTTCTTGATCAAATCATAAAGAAAAATAGTGGGTGGAACACCTGGGACACTGAGGTAGCTAAATCCCCCCTACCACTTTCTATCTAGATAAAGAGAAAAAGGAGAGAGAAAAAGAGTGGTGGGAAGACAAGGAAAAAATGATGACACAATTAGACCTCCTTACAAAGCATGTCATGGGTGCACCCTGATAACGCTTAACTTATACGTCAATTTAAGTGCAAGACAGTCGTCGTCAATACATTTAACTAACTTTGAGTAGAGGTCAAATCCACAAAGAACAATGTGAGTGGTGATCAAATTATCTATAAATAATGGATACTTGATAAAACTGAAACCTAGAGAGCAAAAATGTAAAAAATGGGGGGGGGGGGGGGGGGGTTGAAAGGAGTCACAACTAATATTTCTTTTTAGGATTTTCTAGTATCAATTCAGGGTTATGAATAAGTAGAGTTTAATAAACTAAGAGGAAATCTTGGGATTATGGCTTCCTTGGGGAAACTTATGCATATGAATGTAATGACTTGATGCAAATTCTAAATGCTAGTAATGTGGTAGGCTAAGTTGGAAGTCCTTGAGGCTAATTTGTTAACAAAACCTCAAGAGGGTCACTCATTGACCCTTTTGAGTACCTAATGGTTGAGTTAACCACCCAATACATCAATTGGACACCCCTATTTATAGGATGTTTCCCTAAGTATAGTCAAACACATAGTTATTATGTCTAAGATAGTGAAAATTAGCAAACTAAAACCAATAATTGTCGATTATTGCCTTGGTTCCCACATCCCTCTTTCAAGAATGATGTGGTTTCAAAATGTTCACCCAAACCCTTTTCTCAAGGATGGTTTAGGCTCTCAAGAGTGTGGGATTTTCATCCACAAACCTATTATTAGGTATTTGAGGCTTTCACCCAGATATCTCATCCACTTTAATTAAATAATAATTCAACACAGTATCACAATTGAGTAAATGCACAAGTAAATCACATCCAACACAAAATTTCACCCTAATCTCGTATAATCCCAAGAGGAAAAACTAGATACATATAAAAATGTAAGCAAGCTATACTTAATACCCTCCATTGATTAGATTTATGAAAGGTTAAGTCAATGTTATTTCAAACTTTGAACATCCACAAATCTTTAGTGGGAGTTAGCTAATCCTCCACTTGGAAGCTACACCAATGTATCCTTCACCCAAAATTAATACAATATTTTATTCTCCAAGAATGGAAACTAAGAACTAGAAAAAGTTAAAATAATTTGGAGTAATGGAATGATATCCAAGAGATTGGGTTTGAGTTTTCTTTTAGGGATTTAGAAATGGATTACTGAAATTATAATTTTGCCTCTAGGTAAAATCCTGTGCTGTCGTGATCGCACTAGCTTTACCGAGATCATGGATGCTCAACAGTGATAAAATTTTGATGATCGCATTACATGGCCAATATTGATGACCACAATCACAGTAACTGGGGATATGTTCTGCTACAGGTCTTCAAACTGCACTTCTTTCCTTCTTTCTATCTTTTTCAGCTAGCATGCACATATTTTTATCTCATTTCCTATGTGTTTGCAAAAGGTTGATATTAGTGCTTTTAATCATAAATATGCCTCACTTATTCTTTCAAAATATATTAATGTGTACAAATGATCAGTGCGAATGAGTAGTAAATTCACCACTCATCAACACCCTCAACTTAAAGCTTTCCTTTTCCTAAGGCAACATTACCTCTTACCATGAGACAATGCACATGTACTTCCCAAAATAAATGACCCAATGATCACAATGACATCAAGCTTAATTACTACCTCAAGTAGCTCTTAAAACATAGGCTAAGCTATTCTCCCGACTCCCCTCAACATAAAATGGAATAATCAATATTGCAAAGGACTTCAAAGAGCAACAATATAACAATCATCGATACTCTAGGAGTGACTCACTTTTTAACCTCAACCACACGATACTCTTTTTTTCCACTTTTCTCGAAAGATGACAAAATCATCCGCCTCAACTTGTTCATATGCCTCTTCACAAGAAGGAAAATTTCATATACCAAGCTAACAAATATGCTCTAAGGAATTTAAGTGCAAAACTTTCTCCTGCACAAGAATTCTCTATGATAATGAGTTTCATACCATAGACTTTCCCCTATTTTCTATCGCCACTACAATGAATGTAAATGGTTGGAGATCTCAAAGGAATTTTTGAGCGTGTAACATAGGTTCTGGATAGGGTAGGATATCATTTAGGAACAATCATAGATTATACCCATATTTAATGGCTACATTAAACTTATTTAATCCACCTTTCACTATGGACCACTTAATTTCTTTTATACATATGACTACTTTTATTTTCTTGTCTCAGCCATTTTCTTCCATTTGTTTTTCTTGCAAATTTCTCACCATTCTTTCATTTGTTAGGTCTTTTCTGCTTCTATTTATTTATATCAATGATTAAGCATGTAGGCACTCACTTTCACTTTTGTGGACCAAATTTACTTCCTTCACTCTTCACCACCCCCAACTTAGGATTTTATCTTCAAGTTGCATTTTTAAGTTTAAGAAGGGTATGGTTCAAAAGAGGGATAAAAGTTTAAAGGCACGTGGCTTGTAATGTGTTTGCCAAAAAAGGTCCAAAGGCTCAAAGTGGGTGACTAGGGATAATATCTATTTACGGGTAGGATTTTTAGGCTATGTAGGCTTCTAATGTCAACAAGATGGCCTTAGATCATCTCACCAACAAAATACAATCAAAACTTAGCCTTAAGAGACTAATATGGATAGTTATAGAAGACCCAAGTATACATGAGATTCAAACAAATACACTAACCACACATAGCATGTGGACTAGCAGAGGAGGTTAAATTGATCCTCATGTTGGAGACAAAAATGGAGTATCTATCAATATGTACAAGTAAAAAATTTTAGAGTCACAACAAGAGAAAAAGTTTTGTTAGAAGGTCGCTTGCGTCCATGCCCTTTATTTTGGAAAAATTTTGAATGGAGGGGGGTGTTTTCATTGCATTTACACTATGCATAATTTCCTAACCATGGTAATAACCTAAGTCCTTTTCTCACATTTTTGCTTACTATGGGCAAACAAACCATATGGCTACTTAGACTTCTCCAATGGACTGGGTACAATTAAAAATCAACAATGCCATAGGTACTTAGACTTTCCTTGAATTTATGATCTTGATACTATGAGTACTCATACTTTCCCTGCATCCATGGCTCAAAACACAGTCATGACGCATTTTCCTTAAGAATGTTGTCCATCAATCTGGAATGGAATCCCGAGAGTTTCTCCTCCACTTTGTCTAGGCAAATACTACTTTCTAGGAGTAGTTTGGTCCTTGGGAGGTCACTGTAGCAGAAGTTTTGGCAATCCACAACCATGAATTTGGTATGGTCAAAGTCTTCCTTTTTTTTGGCCTAGTACATGTGATCAACACAACAATGACCATCTTTAGCATTTTTCAAACTAAACCATGTTCATTTGTTAAGATAAGCTTATTGGGTAGTGCCATAGTGGTATCTAGTATAAGAAATGGAGCTACAGAAATTTTGGTCAAAACTAGAACTGATCTCAAAACAATAAGAAATTAATAAAGAATTCATTGGGGAATTTAATCAAACATGTGGTGTACACACTAAATTCAACCTTTTAATCGCCAAAGTTTTGGTACTCAAGACTTCCTCATCGATGTGCACACATACTACAACAGCTAACCACAATAATAACTTTAAGCATGCATGGATTTAGAATCAGTAACACTACTTCATGCCTACTCAAAAATAAGTTTCAATCCTACAACCCATATAAAAACAAGAGAGTTGAGATCATATACTGAGTTAGATGATGCAAATGGATTGAAATTAACACTTGAATACTCAATGCACTGTTAAAATTCATAGAAAATTTGAGATAATTTTTAAAAGAGGTGTGGGAGAGAAATGGCAGTTGAATGGTCTTTTAATCTGAATTGGCCACGATCATGATCCTATTTTTGTGATTAGAAAAACTCAGCTATCACGATTGCGATGACATAGGCCACGATTGCGGTAACTAAGACCAATTTTTAGGTCTCCTTCACTAACATGTTTAATTCAAAACATGATAATGTCATACTTTCACTTTTTAATTTCTATCAACACTCCTCATAACACCACAACTTCATGGATTATGCATAAACAAAAATAAAATCTACTCTACCATGCAAAAATAAAAAGATATGTGCGACTTTCATGGTGTTATGAGTTATTTCCCATCTTTGGTATCTATACACCTTCCAAAATATCACTTATAGTTCCACTTAGAAGATTTAAATCTTCGTCCCAACTTTTGCTCTCCGTGATTTGAGTGGTAGAGTGATAGAATATTCAGATCTTCTAAGAGAAAATGTGATAGGGATGAGGACATGATGATACAGTTTCTGTCTTTCCACTTTGAAAACTTGAATCTTTTACTCAACTTTACCCCAAATTTCAAATTTATCTCCTTAGGTAATCATGCAAACATTAAAAGGACACTAGGTTTACATCAGTAGTTGAGATCTTTTTCCTTCAAGTGAAAGGCTCCCATGTGCTCCTTTCGAATAATGAACTCCTAAATATAGGGATAATTCTCCTTCTCCGTATGATCCATTATTTTTTTAGGTAGATGGACTTTCATTACATCCTCTAAGCATAATGTTTTAAAATGGTTTTAATGAGGTCTTTCCCTTAGTTCTGAGGTTGCATCCTTGTTAGCATCATTATCCCAAAATGCGCTAAACTCATCATAAGAGATTGGCTTGGCTTATTCTTTGAATTTTTCACCATTTCCTTGACTTCAGTAACTTCAACAATATTTAGTTCGGTTGGTTGGGAAATCACTGAGGACTCCTCACTACCAAGCCAATCATTGACCACATATCTTGGTTTGTCTTCTTGATTCACCACCTCTTCAGAAGTGGGCAAGGTGATGGTATTTACAAGATTTGTTTCCTTGACCATGTCATATATCTTGGGGATCTCCCTTCCAAATGCCTCATTGGATTGATGTATGTCTTGCACATTCTCCCCTATTGTGGTTACTCGATCCAAAATAGTTTGAATTATTTCATCAAAACTGTTGGACCTGGCATATTGTTCTTACCTTGTCATATCATGATACCTATTAAACTCATAAAAAAAAACCCGTAATTGGGTTTGCATAATTAGGGGAGGGAGAATTCAGACAATCACTCTAATGTCCATCTCGACCACCACACAAAGAACAATCATACTCCCAATAGGATCAAGATGGTGCTTCCATCACTCTCCGGAGAGCATATATATTCTCGCCTAAAGTGGGATCCATCATACTATGGACATAGATCATCGAGATAAGATTTCCAACTACCAAAATCATATTGATTCGAAGATGCCATGGAGTAAAGTAAACAAAAAAATATACGTAACAAAAGAAACAAAAGAAAATCACAAACACTTATTTACAAGTTTGAATTTAAGAAAGTAAGCTAAAATTCTAAACAAACTCAATACGCCAAATTACTTCCCGATAATACTGCCATTATTGATAACACTCAACTTAAACGTCAATTTAAGTGCAAGTCAGTCGTTGTCAATATATTTACCCAACTTTGTGTTGGAGTCGAATCCACAAGGAACAATGTGAGTGGCAATCAAATTAGCTTGAAATAATGGATACATGATAAAATTCAAACCTAGAGTACAAGTATGTAAAAAATAAGGGGTTTGAATGATGTCACAATTAATATTTCTTTTTTGGATTTTCTAGCATTAATTTGGGGTTACGACTAAGTAGAGTTAAATCAACTAAGAGCGGATCTTGGGATTATGCCTTCTTAGGGGAAACATATGGATGAGAGTGTAATGACTTGATGCAAATTCTAAACTCTAGTGATGTGGTAGCCTAGTTTGGAAGTTTTTGAGGCTAGTTTGCCAACAAAACCTCAATGGTGTCACTAATTGACCCTTTTAAGTACATAATGAGTGCGTCAATCAAAACCACCCAATACCTCAATTAGGAACCCCTATTTCTAGGATGCTTCCCTAAGTATAGTCAACCTTATTATCGCTCGTATGTGTAAGAGAGTGAAAATTAGCAAACCAAACCCAATAATTATCTATTATTTCCTTGTTTCCCACATCCCTCTTTCATGGTTCATGTGCGTTCCAAATGTTCACCCAAAGCCCTTGCCCAAGGATGGTTTAGTCTTTCAAAAGCCTGGGATTTTCAGACACAAACCCATTGTTGGGTATTTGAGGCGCTCGACCGAAAATCTCAACCACTTTACTCAAACAATAATAGCACCCAACATCACAATCAAGTAAATACACAAGTAAATCACATCCCACACATAATTTCACCCTAATCAAATATAATCCCATGAGGAAGAACTAGCTACACATAAAAATAGTAAGCAAGCTATACCAATAACCTTCATTGATTAGATTTATTAAAGATTAAGGAAATGGTATATCAAACTTTTAACATCCACAAATCTTCAATGGGAGATAGCTAATCCTCCACTTGGAAGCTTCTTCAATGTATTCTTCACCCAAAATTAATACAATATTTTCTTCTTGAAAAATGGAAACTAAGCACTAGACAAAGTTACAATAATTTGGATTAATGGAATTATATCATAGAGATAGGGTTTGAGACTTCTTTTTGGGATTTAGGAATGGATTACTAAAATAAAAATTGTGCCCCTAGGCAAAATCCTATGTTTCCACGATAGAGAATGTGCGACCATGATAGAATCTTGGCGATCACATAAGATAACCAATCATGAATGACCGCGATCAGGTCTTCAAACTACACTTTTTTCCTTCTTTTCATCTTTGTCAGCTTATATCCACATATTTTTATCTCATTACCTATTTTCCTGCAAAAGGTGGATATTTGTGCATTAAATCACAAACATGCCTCATTTATTAAAAAGTTAGTAATGTACATAGATTATGAGTGTGAATGAGCGGTAAATTCACCACTCATCACACCTAAAAAATGGTAAATGATACATCATCCAAAGGATAAAATGAATAAGAAGAAAAAGACTTAATGCAGAAATTAGATATTTGGCAAACTACTCGGGGGTCTCACCTGGCCTATAAAAGCCATAATAGGAACTAAGGTTTGGCCGATCATGATTGAGAAAGGTCTTGGCATAATTGCGATAGAGATCATGATTGGACAGAGAAGGAAAGAGATTATGATTTATATGTGCCCTCCCCCACCCCGACCCCCATGAACGATTGAAAAGGAAAGAGTTAAATTACATCAATCTAAAAAAGTTTGAGGCCAAGGATGTACTTGCCAAAGATCTTGATGAGAGTGAAGGGAAAAAGAAAGATAATTTGAGAATTAAAAAGATACTTTTCTAAAATCAACAAAATAGTTGTATCACACTCTTATTTAATCAAGAAAATAGAGACCCAAATTTCCCAAATCTCAACCACACTCAATGCTAGGCCAAAAGGTGGCCTCCCTAGTAGTATAGTGGAAAATCTAAAAAATAATGCTCAAATCTTAGAAATTGTCACCCGAATAGGTAAAGAACTTGGTACACAAGTGGTTTAGGTCATGAAAATGTCTCATGAAGATCTAGTGAACACAAAGAGGAAGCAAGTGAGTGATTTTAAAAATGAGGCTCCAAAGTCTCAAGAAGAGGATGATCAAGAACCAATGATAAATAAAAAGATAGTTAATAAGGAGGGAACTCCTACGGTAGTTGAGGGTGATAAAATACAATGTAAACCATTATCCCAAATGAAAACCCCTCATATTTTCCCTCAAAGACTCAACAAAAAGAAGGATAATGTCAAATTTAAGAAGTTACTCGCAAAGCTTAGCAATCTTTCAATCAATATCCCATTGCTAGAAGCCATTCAAGAAATTCTAGGATATTCTAAGATAATGAAAAAATTGATGTAAAAAAATGCCTTGTGGATGCTGAAACAATTGAAGTTAACCATGGTTATAGTTCTATCATGACTAGTGCTATGACAGAATAAAAAGAAGATTTGGGAGCCTTCTCAATCCTTTGCACTATTTGGACACACAAATTTGAAAAATCCATGTATGATCTTCATGCCAGCATCAATCTCATTTTATATACAATTTAAAAAATCCTTGGTTTAGACATTACTACTTATACAACTATCAAACTCATGATGGCAGATCGTTCAATGAAGAAACCATTTGGAGTTTTGTATGATGTCTTTTTCCAGGTTGATTGTTTCATTTAGCCAGCGAACTTTGTAGTCCTAGATTGTCAAATTTACCAAGAAATACCTATCATACTTGGAAGACCCTTTTTGTAAATTGGGAGAGCAATTGTTTATATGGATCAAGAAAAAAATAAAATTTTGAGTTCAAACTTATAAAACTTCTTTTGGGTTTGTAAAACTAAAATACAACCAATGGAACATCAAGTGGTGTCTTTCATTGATGTGGTGAAAAAGGGGGTTGATGAATGATCCCTCAAGGATCCAACTTTAATGTTAAAGATCATTGTGTTGTAATGATAAATTAGGTGCTAGGTGGGAGGCAACCCACCAATGCCACTAAAGTGGACCGTGTCCTTTGAATTTTAAATAGTAGAGTAGGTTTATTTTTTTATAATTAATCCATAAAATTATGGTACTATAAGGGGTTTTGAATGAGGTTGAGAAAGAGGAAGTATGGTTAATTTGAGTATCGGACAGAATAGGGGAAACAAAGGAACAAAAAAGGGCACCTCAACAACCGCGATCGGGGTATGCGTTTTTTTTAGGATTACAATCTCTATCTAACCATGATCATGAAACTATGATAAAGATCATGGTCAGGACTAGCTAGAATAACCAGTCAATCCTTATTTTCCCCCACACTCCTTTCAAATTTCTCTTAAATTACACTCATTTTTATAATATTTTTGGCATCCAATCGTGCATTGCATCCTTCCTAAATTCCCCAATTTGGTATGTGCTTCAAATTCCTTCTCTATATATGTATGTGAAGGACTTAGAAATAATGTCTTAGGAATGGCCTAAACTTGAGATTTGCATGATAAATATTTTCTTAATTGTGCTTGGTGTGTTTAGCTATTAGTATTGGTGTGTACATTGATGGAGAAGTCTTGTGTATCCTAATTTGTTAAATATTATAGTATTAGGATGTGCAAACCAAATGTTCAATTAAATTACCAAATGAATTCCTTAATCATTTTCACATATTTTAAAGACATGATCAAACATCTAGGGCCTATGTTTCTTATTTATAATGTAAATTTTTTATTTGGAGAACATATGGGCATTGAAATTGGATGTTTTGAATTTTGAAATTGTTGGTTAACCGTGCTTCAGTTACAACAATTGTTGTTACAGGGTTACGATTACATTAGAACAATCTCAGCTCAGTAGCCTGTGATTGCGACATCTGACGTTTTTTTCTTCTAGGATGAAAATTTTTTCAAATCCATTTCTTGCCAAGAAATTGCCAAGACACCACCCTATTAGCTTAATATAATAAGATAGTATAGTTTTTATATGTAAATGTTTATAAATAATAATTTTATGGTATTCTCAAGTTTCTAACATTGAAAATACGAGATTAAGACCAAACCCATTTCATGGAGGAGGTGTGGAATAATTTGAACTATGCTAACTTTCCAAGAACCAAGTTACTCCCAAAGAGATACATCTGAATGGACAGAGTGTCAGAGAAGCTCCCATCCTTACATAACCTCTTGGAGGCCATTGGGTAGAGGCACTTTTCCCTAGATCCATGCCAGGCAAATGAATATTAGGTGAAGAATTTTTATGAAAATCTCAGTTTAGTGTCTATCTTATACCTAGTTATGAGAATCCAAGCGAAGGTAGTCCACTTTAGAGTCGAGCATATAAACAACACATATAGGCTATCGGATGCGAACATAAAACCATATGAGGATAAGGATTATAAAATTGAGAGTTGGCTCATAGATACGTTGTGTCCTGGTACAGAGGTTTTGTTGAATCCCATGAAGATAGGGATATCATTGCAGGACTTCACAAATGAGGCTCTAATTTGGTTGGCTATTATCTGTATAAGGATTTCTCCTTATAGTAATAGGACCAATGTCCCTTGTGTTAGAGCCTGAATAATTGCATACATTTTGGATAACATTCCTCTGGATATTGGGTTCCTTATTCTGTTAGACGTGAAATGATTTATTACTAAAAGTGGCTTATTACTTTTCTTCCCATCCTTGATTACTAACCTTTGTAGGAGAGAAGGGATTGAACATTACCGTGGATATACTTGAGCACACCTAAAGATTCTGATTTACCCCATAAAGATTTAGGGTGAGGGAATACATAGTAAGTGCAAAAAAAGAAAGATTTACTTAGGAAAGTTGATAGATGAGGACATCGACACTTGTAAACCATTAAAAGCATGTCCCTTTGAGGATATCTCTCTTGAGATAAGGGAAATAAAGGAGCATATGGTTGGATTTCCTATGGTATCCAGAGAGCTTTCCACCATCCGTCACTCCTATATTGCTCAGTATGATTATTAGACCTACATAAAATTGTAGAAGAATTAGGGAGCCACTATTTATAGGATTGGGAGGGCCTACTAATCATTGGCATAGTCACATAGAAATCTTAGGGATTCATATTAGAAGATGAAGAAGAGGTAAAAGAAAAGAGCTAAATTCTTAATTAATATGTGGAAGTGGGTGAAGGGCCTTTGGAAGGTCTTGAAACCCAAGGACAAACTTCTTTCTCCTAGAGTGGAGAGTGATGATGAGTTCACAATTTTATTGTCAAATTAGAATGATGTTGGAGATGATGCAGAGGATGAAGGAAATAAAAGTCCTTGATATGGATACTGGGAGCACCCTTTACTTATTTTATAATGTCATGATTTTACAGTGGCGTCACTGTAATATTTTAGTTGGGATGTCTGTCTCCGTATTGATTTATTTTTCCTTTGTATGTATTATTGAGATATTTGTTGGATGTTTCGATGTTGATTAGTATGATTTTAATCATTGGGTTGTAATAATTGGGCACCCTGATGGTGCCTATATTTTATGGATTAGTTATTTGTTTCATTCTTAGATTTTATTTTATTTTTATCTTATTTGTGATGATATCAGATGAGCCTTTTCCTATGATATATTGAGTGATTACACTCCTAAGGGAAAATCATCGTGATTGGATTTGGAGCCATACATATAGGGGGTATCTAAGTACTTATAGCATTGGAGTTTTAGGATCACTCATATACCTATGGTGAAGTTGAGTAGCCATAAGGTTTTCCCTCAAGAGAGCCAAACTATGAGACATAGCTAATTTAGTGCCCTTAAGAACAAATTTTGCATAGTGTAAATGCAAAGAAAACACGTCCTCTATTTGAAAATTTTTAAAACCAAGGGCACTGGCCTGAAGAATCTTGTAACAATGTTTTACCTCTTTTTGTGACTCCAGAGTCGTTAGTTTGTAGTACATGGTAAATACCTCCTATTGTCTCTAGTAGGAAATGCAATTGAGACTTCTTGAAAATTTGGATGTTATGTACGGTGAGTATAGTTGTTTAACTCTCAGGCTTGCTTGTATAATCTAGAACTTGCCATGTTAGCCTCTCAAGGCTAAATGTGATTAAGCTTGGTTGGTAAAATAATTTTATGCCTTCTTTTCCCACTTTATCCTAAATAGCCTACCTGTACATAGAATAGTACCCTTAGTCACACATTTTGAGCCTTCAACCCTTTCTTATGCTACCACATTACAAGCCTTGAGCCATTTGATATTTACCCGTATATTTAACCTTACCTTCCTTGAACTTGTAAATGTAACTTGAGGCCAAAAGACTAAGTTGGAGGTGGTAAGTTTTAGAAGAGATGACCTTGGGCTCAAGAATTATAAGTGGAATCCTAAAAGATAAACAAAGAGAGCAAGTGGAAAATAAAAAAGAAAGGAATCATCAAAAGAAGGAAAAAACATACATTGCATAAAGGAGATGATTGCGAAGAAATTCTTTCAAAGAGATGGGTATATCATGGTAGTTAAAGTAGGCATGTGTGAAGTTGGAAACAAATGAAGTAGCCCATGGTCCACAGTTTAATTGAATAGTGTGATGCAGATGTTCAAGGAGGGTGTAGTCACTTTATTCCTAAACGATATCATACCCTTTCACCGATCCTATATTAAAGGCTTGAAAAAGTCCATCGAGATCACAAATTAAGCATATTAATAGTAGTGGTGATCGAAAATAAAGAAAATCATATGGTGTGATACTCGTTTGCATTGAGATATTGATTATGAGAGTGAGTGTTTGCACTTACATTCCTTGTTACATGATAGAAAACTTAGTGTGTGGGATTTCTTTTTTGTTAGGAGGCATATAGACTAATTGAGGAAGGTGAAATTTTCATCTTCCAAAAATGAAGAAAAGAATCATAGCTGAGTCACTATCAACGGAGAGACACTTTTGGATAGTTAGGAATTGTCGTATCAGTGTTCTTTAAGAACTTTTGTGTCCTTGAGATTGTACTTCACATTAAGGGGAGTTGTGAGAATACCATAAGTAGTACTTGAGAGCTACTTTTTGATGCTAATCAAGTTCAAAGTCATTGTTTTTATTGAGTCATATAAATTGGCTTAAAATTGCATAGTCTTATTGAGTAAGAAGTAGTGTTGCTTGAGGTCAAGAAAAGATTTAAGTTGAGAGTGGTGATGAGTGGTAAAGTTAACATTCATGTATATCTAAATTTGTGCACACTACTATGATTAAATTGTGTAAATAAGTCAAATTTGCAATTTAAATAAACTAACTCCCTTGGTTTGCAGGTTTATAGGTAAATAAAGAAAAAACAGTGAAGTGAGCTAAAAAGAGAACAAAACGCGCAATGTTAGTATTGAATCTGAAAATTTGAAGCTTAAACGAATCCTTAATTATGATAATTGCGGTCTAAGGGTCACGATCATGAAAAAACAAAAATAGTCAAAGTGGTAATCGCGATAGGCTCACCATGATTGTGGGATCCCTAATCGTGATCACAAACTGGCGATTATGATAGAGTGGAAAATAGCACAGAGGTAGATTCATTATTTCTCACAGCTAGTTCCAATTTTAAAAAGGTCAAAGCCCTTTCAATTTGATGTATCTTGTAATTAGAATTCAAATTTTTTCATTGTAAAAACCCTTCTAAATTGGGAAAGTTTATTGTGGTTAATTTTCCAATGATTTTAGTGGAAATTGAAGTTGAATTTGAAGAACACCCATGCTTACATTTACCATGGAAACATTGAATGTGAATTTAGATAGATCTCATTTCTCAAACATCATAAATAGCTAAGCATCTATCTCGGGGTTATGTTGGAATAGGGTGAAAATATGTGTGGGTCTTGATTGTAAGTGTAAATTCTTGGTTATTGATGTTGGGTTTCACTAATGCTTGATTGAGAGATTAGAATTTGTGGGAGAAAGCCCAAATTCCCAAAATCCCACATCATTCTTCAGAGAGGGGTATGGGTATTCATTTAGATCCCATATAATCCTTGAAAGGGGGATATGGGTGACAAGTATTTATTGTAATGCCCCGCAAAATACTTTTCCAGTCTGAGCCTTAGAACATATTTGGTAAAGCAAAAATCCAAGTCAAAATGTTTCAAAAATATCCTCCCAAGTATGAAATACTTTGAATCGTGTGACAATATATTTGAATATGAATTAAGATCATAGAGGTCCCTTAACCCATGGTCGAGTTGAAAGCTTTCCTATAGTTCAATTTTTAGTGAACGTCAAAATTTGGGCTAACTTCAATCGATCATAACTTGTTGTATATGGAGAAATCGGTTTCCTACTATATATAAAATGAAACATCTTTGAATTAGCTTTCCAACGATACTAATTTAGCCTAAATCCAATATTGTAGCAAAGAGTTATGCCCATTTTACTCCAGCCTATCAAGCTGAAAAATGATGATGACGTTTCTGACAGGCTACCACGTTTCTGACGACCTTTTTGACTACGTCGTCAGATTCTGACGATATATCTGATGATGTTGTCAGCCCTGGGAAGGAAATCATAAAATCCACCCTTTTTGTGACAACATTTTGTAATGATCTGTCACAAATGTCGTCAGCCACTTTTTTCCAGCAACTTAGAGACATTTTTGCAAGGGTATTTTGGTCATTTCCCACTCTTTTTGAGCCTCTATAAATATGGGAACCTCTTTCAAAAATCTAATTTAAATATTTTTATCTTTCAATTCTCTCAATTCTCCTGAGAAGAGAAATAACTTAGGTTTCAATCAAGAACCCTATTTTTCAAAAAATCATCCATAAATTCTCCAAGATTTCTTCAAGAATAAAGTTTCTCATAGTGTGGGCTTCAAGAATTATTTATTATAAGTGCGGATAGAGTCTCAAACATTATAGTTCATCCAATTTCAAAGGTTAGGGTATGTAGATGTTGATTCTTGGGTCTCTTTCATCCAAGAAGCTCAAGAACCCTTTTCAAAATTCAAAGATTTTTATGTTTATGAATTTTTAATAATTTCTATGAGTTTAAATTGATGTTCAATGTGTTGTTGAGTTTTGATTTATGTTTGTCTTCAAGATTTATGAGCTTTGATCCTAGTATGTGGAACTCATGTGATGGTTGTGATAGACCCTCTTGAAGTTGTTTTTTTTCATGCGATGTGTTCATGAATTTTCGGTATAGAAATGATTGAATATGTGAAGAATGTTCCCCATACATTTGATAAAGAGCTTAGGTGAAACATAAGAGCCATTATAATATGCTGAAAGTAAAACTCCAAATCATGAGCTAGTCCATGCATGCCTAGTGTTTGATAAAATGGCTTAGTGAGTGAAATGTGCTAAATAGCATGAAACCCCAAGTAGGTGTAAAATCGGTCATGTCTAGTGGAAGTTGAAATACCCTAGTGAACAAGTCGAGATATGATGGTTGTGAGATTCCCCAATTTTGTGCTCTTTGATATATGCTAAGCTTTTAATATGTGTCAAGTGGTTAACAAAAATATAGTGACGTGTTAGTATGAAGTTTTCCCCAAATCAAGTAATATCCAAATACATGACAAGACTGATATAGGCATAAAGTACTTGATGTAAGATCTCATTGAATGGGGTATAATCTAATATCATGTCTTCCCTAGGCTAGTATGTGATGGTGAACCGATGTTGATGATCCTTAAAGGTTTGGAGTGACCCTTTGGTGGTTGTGATGATGAATAGAGGTCTATGTTTCCTAAATGCTTAATGCATTGTCCTAAGGATCTTGAGAGGGAAAGTATGTTATAATGCCCAACTACTTGAAGTGGTGCTTTAACGATTGTGATAATACATGAATGATTGTAATGGTGAATGAATGCTTGTAATACATGAATGAATGCTTGTAATGATGAATGAATGGATAACCGTGATGATACATGAATGGTTTGTGATAAAGAATGATTATGTCTTACTTTTGTATAATCGAGTCCTAGGGGTATTAATACCCGAAAATAGAGTTAGTGTCTAGATCCCATCTCAGTTTCTCGATAATTCTAATCGAGCCATGATTCTCAGAACTCAGTGAACTATAGAACTCTGTATCCTCAGACAATTGCGAAGCTTAATAAAGATCGGTAATCTTTGTTATCTTTGTAATCCCTGTATTGCTAGTAATCTCGCCTCAGACCTGCAATCATGTCAATTCTAATAGTATTCAAGTTATTCAATTCTAATCTTAGAAGTGATTCGAGTAATCTATTCAAGCTATGTATCGCCAGTAAGACACCATGATTCGATATCTTTTTTGTCAGATACGAAACCAAGTGATCTCAGCGTAACTCAGTCATACTTTTTGAGTAATATAATCAGTGTCAGATTCAGTTCAGCCAGTGTTCAGTTGAGAATTCAGTTCTGAGACTTCTAAATAGGAGTAGAAACTAGCACCGAGGGAGCTCAAGGATGGGAACTCACCTACTAGATGAGGGTGTGATTCTTAGAAGCAATACTTGTGCTCTTGAACTACGTAGCCTGCGTAGGGTAATAAATCACACTTGTTAGTTGAGGGTGGATGAAAGACATCATCCCTGCTAGATGAGGGTAGATGACGTGGCTTGACCTACTAAATGAGGGCTTCACCATTCTTGCTTGAGGACCTACTAAATAAGGGTCACATAGAGTTGTCTTTACCAGGGGTTGATCTCTAATCCTGTCAGTCGAAAGCAGTAAGTCCAAGAATTTAGTCATTGATGTAAACACATCCAGATCCTCAGTTATCAGTATCAGATGAGTCAGTAATTCAGTATCTCAGTGTCAGTAGTGAGTTAAGTCTGTAGTAAAGTGGTATCTAAGTTTCAGTTTCTAGAGCTGCGATAATTATGTTCATATTCTGCGCATTCATGTATGTGTTCTCATACGACATTTTCATTATTATTCAATTTAGATATTGCACATGTATGAACCCTTGCATTAGCCTACCCCATCTACATACTCGGTACATTTTTGTACTGATATATTTGCGCTACGGTGTTTTATTTGATACCATAGGTTCAGAGGCACAAGATCCAGATTATCCTCAGCAGTTGAGCCCCTATCAACAACAGTAGCAGTGAGTCCTTTTCTTTTGAGAAAGAATATCAGTTTACTATTATTGGTTTAGATTTTGTTTATTTTCAATTGACGGAGTTAGTTGGGGACCTATCCCATTAACTCCACAGTTCAGATAGTTTAGAGGATTTTTAGACGGATGTATTAGTATTCAGTTTTCTGTATTATGAGTATTCATGGATGTGTGTAAACTTATGGCTAGTTTCTGCATTTATTTTAGATATTGTGCAGTGTATAGGTACAAATATCAGTAAAGGGTTAGCTTGTGCTCCTTCAAAGTCAGAAGCACCATGTGACATCTCGAGATGAGATCTCGGGGCATTACAAACTTGGTATCAGAGCCTAAGGTTCAAAAGTATCCTAAGGAGTCTAAAAGATGCTACAGGATGGGTGTGTAGCACGCGACATTTATGTACAAGAGGCTACAGGATGTTCTTAGAAGTAGTTCCTCTTCTTTCAATGATTATTTCGTACAAGTGAGCATGAGCTCAAGTTGATCCTCAGTCTAATACACTTCATTTTTTTATTTACAAAGTATGCCTTCTCGCAAAGACTTTGTCCATAGGGTTGATGATCAGCCCCCTCAGCCAGTAGATCCTGAAAATGAGAGTATGTCACATGCAGAGTTTCGGGCAGCTTTCCAGGTGCTAGCCCAGGTAGTGACTAATGTTCATGGCAATCGTCAGGTTGCAGTCCCACCTCAGCAAGATGGGAATTCTTCTGCAACCAGGATTAGAAGCTTCACAAAAATAAACCCTCCCGAATTCTTTGGGTCAGTAGTAGATGAGGATCCATAGTTATTTCTTGTAGAGGTGAAGAAGATCACCCAGATTATGGATATTTTAGAGGAGGAGAGTGTTTTGTTAGCATACTATAGGCTGAAAGATATTGCTCATGATTGGGTAGTGATATGGGAGAAGAGTAGAGGGGAAAATGCAGCTTCCGTGACTTGGCTAGAGTTTCAGAGTGCCTTTCTAGATAGGTTTTTCCCACTAGAAATGAGAGAAGCTAAGGTAGAAGAGTTCATGAACCTAAGTCAAGTTTCTATGACTGTGAAAGCGTATTGTATTAAGTTTAACCAATTATCTAAGTATGCTCCCGACTTGATAGCTGACCCTAGAGCGAGTATGAGTATGTTTTTGACTGGGCTATCAAGTGATGTATTAAAAGAGTGTAGAGATGCCATGATCAATATAGATGTGGATCTTTCTACGCTAATGATACATGCGCAACAAAGTTAGGAAAATAAGATGAAGGAGAGAGAGAGAGTGAGTAAGAGAGCCAAAATAGGTAGTCGTGGCTTCTCGAAGGTAGGGTCTCAAGGTGGTAGTAGCTCTCAATGTGGTCGTATATTTTTAGTCCTAGCTCCATCTTCAGCTAGTGTACTCGCACTTGCATTTGGGGGTGTCAGATTTGAGGAAGCGCCAAGCTCCAAAACCCATTGTAGTACTAGTGGTGTTCGTACCTACCCGTTGTGTGAAGAATGTGGTAAGAATCATAAAGGTGTATGTAGAGCCGGTATTTATGTGTGTTTTGGATATGGTGAGACTGTCACAATGTTTGAGAATGTCCTAAGCCAGGTCCCCGAAGTCAGCGTAGTCATCCTTCAGCTTATAATACATAGTATGCACTTCAGGATCGCCTTGATCAGGAAAGATCCCCTGAAATTGGCCCGGGTATGTTTTGAGCCCTTCATATTTATTTTATGCATTGATAGATCCTTTGCTCTCATTTTGATTTATATGTTAGCATGAGTCATGCATAAGTTTCAGATCTTGATCGATCAATTATGACCCAGTCTGTAGGTGCCCCGCGCACCGCTTCGGTATTTTAGTGAAGTGTGTTTAGAGGGACATAGATTCCCAAGGGGGAGATACCCCATGGTATTATGATGTTGCATGCCATTAGATTCATCTCGATGCATGTTCAGATTTTATTTATAAAGTTAGCATCAATCATAGTTGCATTGTCAGTCATGCTTTCAATAGTCAGCTTATCAGCTTGTCAGCGTGTGTTCAGTTATGTTTACATGAGATCAACCCAATTATGATTCCATGCATCAGATATGCATGTGTGCTATGAGAATTCAACTATGCGTATCATTAGTTGAGTATTCCATGCATCATATATGATGCCCAGTGTGGGAACTCTATATGTCAGTCATTCCAGTTGCGTAGTCCTAATCTGAGATGTTTCCATTTCTATTGTAAGTTTTGTTGATCCGTATTCTTTGTCTATCAAATGACATTTGAGGACGAATGTTCTCAAGGGGGAGATAATGTAATGCCCCGCAAAATTCTTTTCCTGTCTAAGCCTTAGAACGTATTTGGTAAATGAAAATCCGAGTCAAAATTTATCAAAAATATCTCCCAAGTATTAAATAATTTGAATCATGTGAGAATCTATTTGAACATGAATTAATATCATAGAGGTCCCCTAACCCATGGTCGAGTTGAAAGCTTTCCTATAGTTCAAGTTTTAGTGACCGTCAAAATTTGGGTCAACTTCAATCGACCAAAACTTATTGTATATAGAGAAATGGATTGCGTCCTGAATATAAAATTAAATATCTTTGAATTATCTTTCCAACTATACCAATTTTGCCTAAATCCGATATCAGAGCAAAGAGTTATGCCTATTTTACTCCAGCCTGTCAAGCTGGAAAATGGTGACGACGTTTCTGACGGGCTATCACGTTTCTGACAACTTTTTTGACGATATCGTCAGATTCTGATGACATTTTTGATGATGTCATCAGCCCTGGGTATAAAATCATACAATCCTCCTTTTTTGTGACAACATTTTGTGATGGCCTGTTACAGGTTTGACGACTTGTCACAAATGTTGTCAGCCATTTTTTTCAAACTTAGAGACATTTTTACAAAGGTATTTTGGTCATTTTGCATCCTTTTTGAGCCTCTATAAATATGGAAACCTCTTTCAAAACCTAATTTCAACATTTTTCTCTTTCAATTCTCTCAATTCTCTTGAGAAGATAAATAACTAGGGTTTCAATCAAGAACCCTAATCTTCCAAAAATCATCCATAAATTCTTCAAGATTTCTTCAAGAATAAAGTTTCACATAGTGTGGGCTTCAAGAATTATTTATTATAAGTGCGGATAGAGTCTCAAACATTAGAGTTCATTCAATTTCAAAGGTTAAGGTATGTAGATGTTGATTCTTGGGTCCCTTTCATCCAAGAAGCTCAAGAAGCCTTTTCAAACTTCAAAGACTTTTATGTTTATGAAGTTTTAATAATTCGTATGAGTTGAAATGGATGTTCAATTTTTTTTTGTGTTTTGATTTATGTTTTTCTTCAAGATTTATGAGCTTTGATCCTAGTATGTGGAACTCATGTGATGTTTGTATTAGACCCTCTTGAAGTTGTTTTTTTTCATGTGATGTGTTCATGACTTTTAGGTATTGAAATGGTTGAATAAGTGAAGAATGTTCCCTATAGGTTTGATAAAGAGCTTAGGTTAAACATAAGAGCCATTATAATATGTTGAAGGTGAAACTCCTAATCGTGAGCTAGTCCATGCATGCCTAGTGTTTGATAAAATGCCTTAGTGAGTGAAATGTGACAAATAGCATGAAATCCCCAAGTAGGTGTAAAATCAGTCATGTCTAGTGGATATTGAAAGACCCAAGTGAACAAATCGAGATATGGTAGTTGTAAGATTCCCTGATTTTATGCTCTTTGAATAATGCTAAGCTTTTAATACGTGTCAAGTGGTTAACAAGAAAATAGTAACGTGTTAGTATGAAGTTTTTCCCAAATCAAGTAAAATCCAAATACATGACAAGACAGATATAGGTATGAAGTACTTGATGTAAGATCTCGTTGAATGGGGTATAATCTAATACCATGTCTTTCCTAGGCTAGTATATGATGGTGAACCGATGTTGATGATCCTTAAAGGTTTAGAGTGACCCTTTGGTGGTTGTGATGATGAATAGAGGTCTATGTTTCCTAAATTCTTAATGTGATGTCCTAAGGATCTTGAGAGGGAAAGTATGTTATGATGCCCAACTACTTGAAGTGATTCTTTAACGATTGTGATAATACATGCATAATCGTAATGGTGAATGAATGGTTGTATCATCAGTCAGATAACCATGATTCGATATCTTTTCCGTCAGATACGGAACCAAGTGATCTTAGTGTAATGCAGTCAGACCTTTTGAGTAATATGATTAGTGTCAGATTTAGTTTAGCCATTGTTTAATTTAGAATTTAGTTCTGAGTCTTCTAGTTGGGAGTAGAAACTTACGTCGAGCGAGCTCAAGGATGGGAACTGACCTACTAGTAGAGGGTATAATTCTTAGAAGCAATTCTTATACTCTAGAACTACATAGCCAGCGTAGGTTGAGACATCACACCTGTTAGTTGAGGGTTGATGAGAGACATCATAACTGCTAGATAAGGGTAGATAAGGTGGCTTGACCTGCTATATAAGGGCTCCACCATTCTCGCTTGAGGACCTGTTAGATAAAGGTCACATAGAGTTGTCTTTACCAGTAGTGCGGTAATGACACCCTTCCAACTGTGGCACAGGTTGGACCTCACCTGTGGCAGGTCAGGGCATGTCAGTTAGGTGACTACCACCCACAGTTTTAGTTTCAGATTCAGTCTCAGTTTAGAATCAGTATTCAGAAATCAGGACTGTCAGATATAGTCATCTATCATTATGAGGAACTCAAATAGTTCCATTGATTTATGGGCCATCCCATTAGATAGACTTGGTCTAACATACAGTTATTTGATATCATATTTAGAGTTATACTGTCAGACAGGCTTGATCACTGTATCAGATTTCTATTGAATATTCTCGTCAGATTTAGATATAATCATATTTCTTATCATTGATAAAGCTTTTGAAATCATCGGTTAGAAAGGTTGATCTCTAATCTTGTCAGTCGAAAGCAGTAAGTCAAAGAATTTAGTCATTGATGTAAGCACATCCAGATCCTCTAATATCAGTATTAGATGAGTCAGTAATCTAGTATCTTATTCTCAGTAGTGAGTTCCGTCTGTAGTAAAGTGGTATCTGAGTTTTAGTTTTTAGATCTGTGATAATTGTGTTCGTGTTCTGCACATTCATATATGTGTTCTCATGCGACATTTTCATGATTATTCAGTTTAGATATTGTACATACATGAACCTTTGCATTAGCCTCCCCGTCTACACACTCGGTACACTTTTTTACTGGCGCATTTGCACTATGTTATTTTATTTGACACTATAGGTTCAGAGGCACAAGATCCACATTTTCCTCAGCAGTTCAGTCCCCGTCAGCAGCAGTAGCAGTGGGTCCTCTTCTTTTGATAATGAATCTTAGTTTACTATTATTGTTTCAAATTTTGTTTATTTTTAGTTTACGGAGTTAGTTTGGGACCTGTCCCATCAACTCCACAATTTAGATGATTTTTAGACGGATGTATTAGTATTTGGTTTTCTGTATTATGAGTATTCATGGATGTGTTGAAACTTATGGCTAGTTTCTGCATTTATTTTAGACATTGTGTAGTGTACAGGTACAGATATCAATAAAGGGTTAGCTTGTGGTCCTTCAGGGTCATAAGCACTATGTGACATCTCGGGGCATTACATTTATTCACAAAAATTAGATGTTAGCTTATTCCTTTACGTTTTCATAGAAATAATGATGAATTTGCTATGTCTTAGGCATCTTCCTAGAAATAGGGATGTCTAATTGAGATTGTGAGTTTATTTGTTTGCCATACCCATGAGGTATCCAAAAGGATCCATGGGTGATATTTTTGTGTTTGGTTGAAAACTAACATCAAAACCCTTAATCTAGCCTACCTATATGGGCATTAGCTAGAGTTTCCATTTTATTCTCATGAACCTATGCACTATTTTCCGCTAGGAAATCACAATCCCATGATTATCTCCTATTAAAATCTTACCTACAATTATTACTCTAAATCGGTAGCTCAAGTAGTTTTTGCTCAAAAACCTTCAAAACCATACCCCCAATTTTAATTTATTTGTAACTTAATGTTTATATTGTAGGTAAATACTTAGAGGCTTTCAACAATACATAAGAATCTAATACAGTTACACTCCTTGTGGATTCAATCCCAACTCATGTTTGTTTGTTATATTTTACAATGATCATCCTACACCAAAACAATGGTATAGGTGAGAGTGATCAGTTACCTTAGCTATTCTTGGCATACCCATAATTATATGGCATAGAGCTGTTAGTCCCAAGATAATGGGAATTATTTCTTATAATTGGTCTCAGAGACTTATTTTGAGGGATTGTGAGTCTTAGCTCTCCTGTATTCATGATGCTATTATGGAGAGTCCGTTGCTTTACTCTATTTCTATTGTTCATGAGTTTTTTATATTTTCCCAACCGATCTACTAGGTCTTTCTTTTGACAGTTATATTGAGTTTTTCATTGATCTTAAGTTGAGAAACTAACCTATTTTTATGGTACCTTATAATATGGGTCCTTCTAATCATAAGGAGTTAAATTCTTAGCTTTAGTATATTCTCAGTAAAGGTTTATTAGATTGAGTGTGTTGCTTTGGAGAGCTCCTGTCTTGTTCATAAAGAAAAATAATAGTTCCAAGGAAATATGTATTGATTATAGGCAACTTAATAAGGTAACGTTAATGAACTGATATCTTATACCTCACATTAATGATTCATTTTACCAACTTCAGGGAGTGTTCCCTAAGATTGACTGAGTTTTGGTTACCATTAATTTAGGATTTGAGCTGAGCATATCCCAAAGATAACTTTTAGGACCCTTTATGTCCATTATAAGTTCCTGATAATGTCTTTTAGGTTGACCAATGCACTAGTTATGTTCATGGATTTAATGAATCGCGTGTTCAGGCCTTATCTATATTCTTTTGTTATTATGTTCATCGATAATATCCTTTTGTATTCGAGGGGTAGAGAGGAGTATATTCAACATTTGAGTTTTGTGCTCCAAACTTTGAGAAATTATTGGCTTTTTTCTAAAGTATGAGTGTTTTCTTTAGATGGTGACATTTGTTGGGCATGCGGTATCAGATGATGGGATTATGGTGGATCTGTCAAAGATTGAGGTTGTTCATAATTAGGCCAGGCCTACCTATTTATGGTTTGTAGCTTTGTTGGTTTGGCAAGTTACTTTTTATGGTTCATTGAGAGTTTTTCTACTATTATAGCACTGATGACTATATTTACTTAGAAGGAGGTTCCTTTTTTATTGTCCAATGAGTGTGAGTAGAGCTTTAAAATGCTCAAGGGATTTCTCACTTTAGCTCCTATATTGGATTTTCCTATTGAGGGTGAGTAATTCACTATATATTGTGATGCTTTTGGTGTTGCAATAGGTTTTGTATTAATGAATTACGATCATGTTATTTCTTATATATCTAGGAAGCTGAAGGTGCATGAGCAAAATCTAACCCACCCATGATCTGGAGTTGGCAGCAGTAGTTTTTGCTTTTATGATTTGGATGTTTTATCTTTATGGAGTACGTTTTGAGATTTTCAGGGATCATCATAGTCTTTAGCATCTTACGATCCAAAGAGAGCTTAATTATAAGAAGCGTAGTTAGAAGGAGTTGTTTATGGATTATGACATCTCTATATTGTATCATCCGGGCAAGGCGAATGTGGTAGTGGACGCCTTGAGCCAAAAGTTATGATTTTGGGTATCTTGGCTTTTATTTTAGTTTCTTAGAGGTCATTGGTGTGGGACATTTGGTTGTTAAGTAAATTGATGGTGCAACTTAAAAATTCAAACCCTAGGAGGATTATTGATAGTGTTGAGGCGAGGTCTACTTTATTTGAGAAGATTAAGAGTCCTTAGTTTGAGTATATGATATATTGAATCATTCGTGATTAGATGTTGAGTGGTAAGTCTATGAGGGCTAATATGCATTCTGATAATGTTATGAGTTTCAATAGCCGCATTTGTGTTCCAAGGGTTGAAAATCTGATTTAGTCAACCCTTTGTGAGTCTCACAACTCTAGATATTTCATTCACTTAGTTACAACTAAGATGTATAGAAATATGAGGCAACATTATTGGTGGAGTTGTATGAAGAGGGATATGGCAGACTTTATAGCTTATTTCCTATGTTGTTAAGAGGTGAAGGCCAAACATTAGAGACCCGGTATCTTGATTCAGGGATTTCTCATTCTCGAGTGAAAATTAGAGTGGTTTACTACAGACTTTGTTAATCCTTTTCTTCGCACTTCCCATGCCTCTAATTGTATTTGGGTCATTGTCATCAGTTGACCAAATCGGCCTATTTCATCCCTATTTAGATGTCCTTAAGTGTTGATAGGTTAGCCTGTATCTATGTTAATGAGATAGTTCATTTTTATGTTGTTCCTATATCTATCATTTCATTAGCTTCTAGCTTTTGAAGAGCCTTTCAGGAGGAGTTGGGTACTCAAGTAGATCTTAGTACATCTTTCCACCCTCATACTGATTGCTAGTTAAAGTGGACTAGTTAGGTTCAAAAAGATAGGCTTTAAGCCTATGTTATGGGTTTTGGAGGTAATTGGGAGCAGCACTTAGATTTGGCGGTGTTTCCATATAATAACAACTGCCATTCGGGTATTTATATCGTTCCATTTATGGATTTGTATGGCATATGATTCCATTCTCCGATTAGTTGGCTTGAGACCTCAGAGATTAGATCCCATTGTACTGACTTACTTCAGGAGCATTGGATAGAGTTAGGGTGATTCAGGAAAGGCTAAGGGTAGCTCGGAGTAGGTAGAAGGGTAATGCAGACCCTAAATTTTATGACTTAAGTTTCAAAGTTGATGAACGGTTTTTATCTGTTTATCACCCATTAAGGGTATGATGAGGTTCGAGAGGAAAGGTAAGCTCATACCTAGATATATTAGACGCTTTGAGATTCTTCGCATAGCTGGTGAGGTGGATTATGAGGGGACTCGATTAAGTTGGATGATTCTTGACCTTTGTAGATGAGCCGGTGCTCATATTAGCCAGTGATGTTAGACGATTGTGCACTAGAGAGATATAAATTTTTAAGGTTTATTGGAGAAATTGCCTAATAGAGGAGCCTACTTTAGAGATATTAAATGAGATTTGGACCCAATATCCTCACCTATTAGATATATACTAACCCTTTACTTTAGCAGGTGAAAGTTCTCTTAGTAGTGGATATAGTAATGACCCTCTCGAAGATTTTCTATAGCTGCATCAAGTCATTCATGACTCATCGGAGCTGATAGTTCGATTAATAGGAAGTTCGTTTGTTTTTTAGAGCCAATTCTCTATTTTTAAGTCTTTGTTTGTTAAAATTAGCAACTGGACAAAAACCTCACTGAAATGACCTTGTATGCAAATTCTTAAAGTTCTGACATCGCAAGAACATCAAATTTAGAATAGGTGGACCTTTGATGTGGATCTCGACATTTCTAGGCTAATTTCAGGCTATTGGACAAAAGTTAAGAAAATGGCATGTCGTTGTGGGAAGGAATTTTCATTGAAATGACCTAGGATGGTAATTTTGACAGTGATATTAAGTTCGATCGTCTAATTTTATTGGGTAGTATATCTTATTTGCATATATGGGAATTCAAATAAATCCTGAACGGCCGGTAGAGATTTGGAAATTCTCAAGTCTCTATTAGTGCTTGTGCATGTTACTTAAGCGGCGTAGCTTACTCAGCATGCATTGCTTAAGCTGCATGTGTAGGGGTATGAAAGTATCGCAAAGGAGATACTTGGTCGCTTAAGTGGTCAACATTGTTCGCTTAAGTGTTGACCGCTTAAGAGAACTAGTGTTCACTTAAGCAACACTAGGACATATGGGAACCTTATAAATACCCACACTTAGACCGTTCTGTCATATTTTCAAGAGTGTAGAACCCTAAAATGTGTGAAAACTTGGGAGAACTATTAGTGGGTGATTTTGGGGAGTTTATATGGTCTAGTATCATATTTCTTCATCAAATTCTTTGAAAACATCCATCAATTTAATGATTAAATCCTTTATCAATTTCCAAAATGTCTAAAATATTTGTGGGTTGATTGTAGCGCCATATGATATTTTGTTTCACCCATTCTCAGGGGTAACTATTCCTTGAACATGGAGTGATGTGTTTTTGGTTTGCTAGTTCAATTCCGCAACTGTGCCCCACATTGAATTTTTATGTAATTTTGACCCAACAAACAAAAGTGCAATATGGGTATGACTGTTCTCATTTTGATGAGTACATTGTGATTTTGATAGAATGGTATATTGTGGAAGCATCTCAAAAGGGGAAATTAAAGGTTTTACTGATTTCTTTGGACTTTTCTTTGGCATCCAGGTATGCTAGATTAACCTTCCTCATACATTGAGCTAATTAGCATTATTTGGACTATTTTGGAATAATAAATTAGGTGTAATTAGCTTAGTTGCTCATGTTTAGGGTAGAATTGATACCTTAGGGTTAATTGTGACTTATTTAACATCTATAAGTGAACTTTAATACCTTATTCTAGTTTGGGGTAGAATTTTTCTCGATACAGACTTTTGGGTATTGGGAGTGGGCCCCTCTGACCAACCTTAGGTCTGAATTCTTGTTATTTCTTTTTAGACTTAATGGGCGTATTGTATCCTTAAAGTTGCATATTTTAGAGTGTGAAGAGACTAGATTCTTCATAGTTATTCTATATTTGCTCTTTGTTGTTGGTGCTAAATCTAAACTAATTCTGGTGATTTACCGATATTGATTTTTGATTGAACTCTCACAATTGATGACATGATTTCTAGTTCAATTCCGGTAAATGATGATGATGATAATGTGAGTTCCAATTTGATTTTGACCTTGAGATTTTATTCATGGTATGTTATGGCATAGATGGAGTCCCAGTTATGGCTTGATATTCAATAAATTTATAAAGTTCTGATTATTTACTTTATTGATTACACCCTCTGGGCCTATGGGGGCCGCGTTAGGTTATATATTTTTTCGCATTTAATATCTTATAGGGGACAACCTTGTAGTATTATTTATGCAATGTTCCATAGTATATTTATTTTAGTGTTTACTTACAGTATTGGAGCTTTATTCTGGGTTTGCCTTTATTCTTTCACTTAGCTTATCTATCTTGCATATTGTCATACTTATATAAGGATTTAGCTCTATCGGTAATGATGCCTACTATCACGACCCAATTTTTCAGGTCAAGATGGCACCTACTATAACCCATCTATAGGCAAGCCAAACTCGTACTTCGAAATGGTTAATAACAGACTACTCAAATAGATAAAGGAAAGAATGTGGAATATCTAAAATACAAGATCAATTACACAATATAATCCCAAGACCAGGTGGTATCAGTATAAGAGCTGCTAATATAAAAAGAGTACAAAGTGAGGTACAAATGAATACTCTGATATAACTTATCTCTTAATACAGCATAGATACTAGTCTAATACATAAGAGAGAAATACATCGAAGGTTAGGAGCTCACTCTAAGTCTCTGAACCATGGCTTCTTTGTACGACACACACATAAACAACGATAACTTGTACTATGATGTGTAGGCTTCAAAGTGTAATATGAGTACCAAACACATGGTGCTCAGTAGACAACTACCGACTAAACACCCAAGACAAAGAAAGTGTATATAACATATAAATAGAATGGAAACTACACCAAAATGTCTAGCACCAATATGAGACAACCCATGAGATAATAAATATAAACTATCCTATTCATGTCCAAGAGACTACCATATTAAGGCTAAGGAAGTAGTAAGAATGCACTATCCTATTCGATCCATACTTAGGAATCTCAACACTATACCATATATCACTGGCCAATATGCAAGTATGAGTGGAAAGAAGATACATATAAGTATATAAGGCCAAGGAGTAAGTATATAATTCGAGAGAATGAAGGAAATGGGGGATATACAGTAATACCATAGCTACATATTGATAACACTCAACTCACAGTCAAATTAAGTGCAAGGCGGTCATTATCAATACAATTTACCAACTTTGAGTTGGGGTCGAATCCATGAGGAGCAATGTGAGTGGAGATCAAGTAAGTTCGAAATAGAAGTCAGTTCCTAGATTTGAACCTAAGATACAAACAATTGAGGGATTTTAAACTTTTTCAGAATGATAAAATAATTAGAATTATAAAGGACTAACTCAAGGCTACAAATAATTAGATCATAATAAATTAGAAATGAAACTTGGGGCTATGCATTTAGTTGGGGCAACTAGTGTGTGGGTACATGAAAATTGACTTCAAATTTTAGTTAAAGTGTGTGTGGAAGGTTTGGTTAGGAGTTTCAATACTAGCCTTCCACAAAAGTTCCAAACTATCACCCATAGAGTCTTATGAATACCTCATGGGTTTGGTCAAATATTCGTCACAAAGCCTCAATATGGGAATCACTATTTCTAGAATGATGCCCAAGATATAGCAATTACACAATTCATCCCTTTTTCCAAGATAACAAATAGGGAATAACTATCATTTATCTTATTGTTCACAAATGCTAACATCACTTACATCTGTCAGATATGGATAATATAGTATCTAGACTACCCACATCCCCTTTTGAAGGATGGTTTGAGGTTTACAGAATTTGAGGCTTTCATCAAAATTCCATTTGAGACTCAAACATTTGTGAAACCTAAAAACATCAACTAAAAGAAAAAGCTAACAATCACAACCCACACATACTTGCACCGTATTTAAACATAACCTAAGAGGGAAAACTAGAAATTCATAAGGATAATAAACAAAGATGTACCAAAACCTTTATCAAATTGATATCATGAAAGATAAAGAGAATGCAAATTCAAGGTTTGAATCTCAATAAATCTTCAATGGAACTTTCTAATTCTCCATTGAGGAATTCCTATAAAGTCTTATTCATCCCAAAATTAGTTCCATATAGATCCCTCAAAAATTGAAACCAAGATGGTGGAAAAAGACTTCCAAGAATTTTTTTCTTTAGGGATTCCCTCAACGAGGAAGGATTCGAGCTTCTTAAGGGAATTATGGACGGCTCTGTGAAATTAAAAAGCCCCTGGGCATAATCCCGCATTACCACGATCGTTGACACTTGTCTGCGATCGCGGATAGTGCGACTACAGTCAACAACTTACAAACGCGATACTTTGACCTAGCTTGACTGCCCTTGATTGCAACCTATGACCGCAATCATTGTAATTGAGGCAGATTTCCTGCTTCAGGTCTTCCAGCTGTACTTCTTTCTACTTTTTGATCCTTTTTACCTCAAATCCATATCTTTCTATCTCATAACCTGTATGCCTATGAAATGTGGAAATTAGGGCATTTAATCACAAATATGTCTTATTTATACATTCAAATCATAGCAATGTGAATGAATATTGAGTGCAAATGAGTCATAAATTCACCACTTATCAACACTCCCAACTTAAAGCTTTACTTATCCTCAAACAACACTACCTCTTTCTATGAGAAAATGCACATTTATTCCCAAGTAGCTCTTCCAACATAGGCAAAGTTAATCTCTCAACCTCCCTCAACATAAAATGCAATGTTCAAGAGTGCAAAGGATTTCAAAGAGCAACTATGTGAAAATCCCTAATACTGTTGAAGTAACTCACCTTTGACCTCAACTACCTTATACTCCTTTTACCTTATTTTTTAGGATATGACAAAATCACCCACCTCAACATTTTTACATGCCTCCTCAAAAGAAGGAAAACTTCACACACCAAGTTATCAAAGATACCAAAAGAGAATTAAGTGCAAAGATCTTTTTCTCACAAGGATTCTCGATGCTATCAAGTAGCATGCCATAGGATTTCCCCTATTATCAATTGCCACTACAATGAATACACTTGGTTGGAGATCTCGAAAGGGCTTTCTGAGCTTGTAATGTAGGTTCGGGGTAGGATAGGATATCATTTAGGAACAACATGGTTATACCCTCCTTAAATATCTATATCACACTATTCCATCCAACTTTTTATCGTGGGCCATTTCTTTTGTTTTCACTCTTTACACATGTGCCTACTTTTATTTCCTTTGTTCACCCATTTTCTTTTCAATTCTTTTCTTGTACACTTCATACTTTTCTTTTCTTTGTTGGATCCTTTATTTTTATTATTCATTTGTTCTCAATGCTTAAGATCTTAGGCGCTCAGTTACAACTTTGTGGCCCAAAGTTACCTCTTCCAATCATCACCACCCTAACTTAGGCTTTTAGCCTCAAGTTGAATTTTTAAATTCATGGAAGGTAGAGTTCAAAAGTGGGATAAAAATTGAATGCTCACAGCTTGAAATATGTTTGCCAAAGAAAGTTACAATAGCTCAAAGTGGATGACAAGGGATAACATCTATGCAAAGGTAGTCTTTTTAGTCTAGAGTGGACTTACAATGTCACAATATGGGCTAGGATCATCCTACCAACCAAGTACAATCAAAATTTTCTTTAAAAGACTAATGGGGAATGTTTTAAATGTTACAAGTATACATGAGATTTTGAAAAATAAGCTCACTACACATGGAATGAAAATTCAACAAGGTGGCTTAATTACCCCTCCCGCTAGAGGCAAAATTTGAGTATCTACTATTTTTACAAGCAAAAATTTTGGAGTCACAAAAAATAGAAAAAGTATTGTTACAAGGTTGATCATATTCATGAATTTGATTTTTGAAACACATTTTAAATGAAGAGGGGTGCTTTATTTTTCATTTGCACCATGCACAATCTACTAGTTATGGCACCAACATAAGTCTTCATCTCCTATGTTGGCATTCACACAGGCAAACAATATGGCCACTCAAACATCACCATCTGTATAAATGCGTTCCCGAATTCAGAATGCCATAGGTACTCAGATTTCCTTTGCATTTATGACCTCGATGCTGTGGGTACTCAGACTTTCCCTATATTCATGGATCAAAATGCAATCACGGCATTTTTCCCTTAAGAATGTTGTCACTCAATCTATAATAGGGAAAAGCTCATATAACATAACCATAACCAAAATAAAGACAAAGTAAAAGAGTAAAAATCATCCAAAATGTCAACAAACATCATCAAAACATCCAGAAATATCTAAATAATACAAATCAAAAGATAGGAACCCCTAACTTAAAAGCTAGAAGTGTCCTCACTTTATAAATAATAGAGCTAAAAAAAGAGATACAGGTGCTCCCTAAAACTTCATAAGGATCTGCTCTCGCCTATGGACTCTGCATCATCTCCATCATCATCAGCACTGGACCACTCAGTTGGGGCCTCATCATAATTTTTCATGTTTGGAGAAAGTAGTTTGCCTTATTCTTTGATGACATTCCACAAGCTCTTGACACCCTTCCACATCTTATCAGAAAACTTACCTCTCTTATTCTCCCTTTTCTTTATCTTCTCGTGTTAATCCCAAAGCCCCCTGTGAGACTTGATCCAGGAAACTATGGCTCCTTCAGTTTACTGGTCTTCTTGATACTTCTCAGAATCCGTGCTGGACACATATGAATATCGGGCTGTGAAAGGCTCTCTCGGCCTCTGGGTCAATCCTTATATAATCTCTTGAATAACCCTAGTATCAAAGACAATATCTTAAAATGGCCCAACAGTGTATGGCCTATAGGACTTTGGCTCCTCACATGTCGACTTGCCCAAGTCGATAGTCCTTTTTTTCTCTTGTTTAGTGGACCGTCACCCTGGATTTTGAGAGGATAAATAGGTGTTTTAGGGCTCACCCAAGTGTCACTCGAGGACTCCACAACCCCAGCTCTTTTGCACAACTCAGTGATAAGAAAAGGGAATAAGAGATGCATACCACCGTGGTCCCTGAAGAACTTCATATCAGATATTACTAGATGACCAATATTTAAAAGAATGTTGTCCAGTATACAGGCAACCATGCATGCATGCAAATCTATAACTACAATTAGGTCAGTGAAAGGAGAGATCTAGCTATAAATTATGTTCTTCCATATACAAGCCTCAGCTGTGAAATCATTTATCCGAATGACCGTCTTGGTTGCCTTCCATGAGACCTCCTTGCTCGGGCACAACCTCTCTTCTATCTAATTGATCGGCTCACATCCCTTTCCTTTAAAGTCAGCCATATCAATATTTTTTCCGGCATGATTCATTAATTTACTCAACCCCAAATTGCACATTCCACCCTCGAATCCTAAAAATTATGTTTGCAAAATTTATTGTGCTAAGATTAGCGTAGAACTCTTGCACCCACTGCTCATTTGACCGGCAAGGATCCGGGGCAAAAAATCTCCATCCGGTTCACATGATCCTATCATGAAATGCAAAAATCTTTTTCGTCACTTTCTCCAAGCATATGCCCCTTTTGGGAGCAGTTTTGTCCTTGGAAGCTCATCATAGTACTTGTTGTATTACTCAGAGTCATGAATCAAATTTGGTCATAATTCTCCATGATGTAAACCTTCCAACCATTAGGACAACATAAAAACCTTATTCATCAATATTTTCATGCTTAAGCTAGACTATATTGTCTAATAAAGCTCATGGGATGGGTTCTAAGTGGTACAAAAATTTGAACTGTAGGAATTTTGGCCCAGGCTGATTGAGTCTCAGTTATGGAGATTGCAATAGCTTATCTGCGATCACGGAAGCAGCTATAATCACGACTAAATGACAAGGATAAATAGAGCTACGATAGCGGTACCTGAGACTAGAGCATGCCAGATTTTCACTAATTAAACAATTTATTTTCAGGACCAAAATATGTTCTAAAACAAAAGTTAATTAGTAAGCATATGAAACACAGCTTCTAAGTACTCAATCATTCCCCCACAATGCGAAAATGACTAGTTATAGACACTTTTGAGCATTTGATTGGGCACTTGGTGTGCTCCATATATTTTATTCAATTTCACACAATATGGGTACTTAAGACTTCCCCACATATATGCACACCATTTCTAATAGCTAATTACAAACAAGTATGATTCCATAATCTTTAGAAATAAAAAATATAGTTCTAGGCCCTAACTAGTTCATGCACTGTAAGTCCTACTCAAAAAAATTAAAACATGAATTTAAAGCACTTATCAAAAGAGTGATGCAAAATGGATGAAAAGATGCTTTTGGAATGCTCTAAATATAACAAACAATGGGTGCAATTAGAAAGAAAAGATTGAGAAGAAAGGTAAGGAAATGGAATACCGATGGTTATTTAAAACTAGTGTGACCGCGATCACTGTAAAGGGTCCACAATCGCAGACACGCAGGTTACCACGATCGTGACATAGAGCCCACGATCGCGGTAACAGAGGGCTTTCTTGAACCTATGTTTTTCCCCTGTTCAGTCTAATATGACAAAATCCCATACTTTCTCTATTTTAAAATCATTTAATACACTCCAAATTGCCACACATACATGGATTAATCATTCACCAAATTAAAATCTACACTATGAATTCAAAAAGGAAAAGATACAATCCACTTTCATGGAATGATGGATTTCTTCCCATTAAGTTCCTAATTTTCATATCGTGGCATGACACCCCTTCAACAATCATTTATGTCTCCACTTAGAGGATTTGAATAGACGTCCCATCTTGCGACCATTATGTTTTGAGCAAAAGTCGGGTAGAAAATTCAAATCATCCAAAATGAGACTAAACAGAGTTGAGGGAATATTGATGATGTCTCTATCTCTCCATTTTGAAGACTTGGACCATTTACCCAACTTCATATCAAACTTTCAAATAGGCTTGTTGGGTATTGATGAGAACATCAAAAGACTACTAGTTGAACATCAGATTTTTAGCTGCTTGGTCTTTAACTTAGGAACGTCATCTTGCCCTTTTAAAATGACAAACTCCAAAAAATATAAGGATTTTGTACCCCATCTCCCAAATTAGTAATATTATCGGGTAGCTCGACTTTCATCACATCTACCAAGCATAATGTTGAGAAGGGATTAGAATGAGTTCGTCTTTCTAATTCTAGAGTCACATTCCTCTTGTCCTCACTCGGGAATATACTAGAGACTTCACAAAGGATTTGCTTAGATTCTTCTTTGGAATTTACTACCACTTCCACAACTTTGGCATCATTCATTAGTGTTGGTTCAGTTGGTTGGAAAATCCCATGGATTCTTCACTATCAAGCTCATAATCAACCATATAGCTTGATACCTTTTCTTTATCATCCTCATATTTAAGAGTGGACATATTCGTGGCACTTTAAGGGTTAGTCTTCTCAGCTACTTCTTCTTTTTTTCACTCTCCATTTCAAATGCTGCCATGGATTGATACAAGTGATGCACATCCTCGTCCAATGTAGTTACTCGATCCAAAATAGTTAGAAGCATTGCTTCAACACTATATTATCCGGTGCGTTATTCCTCCCTTACCACATCATGAGACCTACCCAACTCGTAAGATGAACTAGCAGTTTTTAGCATAACTTGGGGCAGCGGAATTTGGACAATCACTCCAATATCCATATCGACCACCACATAAAGAAAAATAATACTCCCAATAGGATTGAGATGGTGCACACACCTTTTTTTGGGGAGAATATTTGCAATCTTGCCAAAAGTGGGGTCAACCACAATATGAACATGGATTATCAAGATAAGATTTGTAACCACCAAACTCATATTTATTCCAAAATGCCATAGTAAAAAAAATAAGCAAAAATAAAAATGTACCTAACATAAGAAACAAAAGAAAATCACAAACACATATTTTCAAGTTTGAATCCAATCATGTAAGCTAAAATTTCAAAGTAACTCGATACGCTAAATTTTTCCCCGGCAACGGTGCCATTTTTTATAACACTCAACTCACAAATTAATTTATGTGCAAGGCACTTACTTTCAATTAAATTCCCCAACTTTTAGTTGGGAATGAATCCACGAGAAACAATGTGAGTGGTGATCAGGTAAGTTAGAAATGAAAGTCGCTTGCTAGATTTAAACCTAAGATACAAACAATTGAGGGATTTTAAATGTTTTTAAAAAGATAAAAAATTTGGGATTTAAAAGGACTAACTTTAGGCTATAAATAATTATAGCATAATCAATTATCAATGGATCTTTTGGCTATGCTTTTACTAGAGACAGCTAGTGTGGGGGTACATGAAAATTGACATCATATTTTAGTTGTGGTTTGCCTGGGAAGGCTTTGTTTGGAGTTTTGATACTATCCATTCAAGAAAGTACCAAACTATCACCCAGAGATTCTTTAAAATACCTCTTGGGTGAGGTCAACTATTCATCATAAAGCCTTAATATGGGCATCCCTATTTCTAGGATGATTCCCAAGATATAGCAATTCCACAATTCATACTTATTTCTAAGATAACAAAAAGGGAATAACTATCATCTATCTTATTGTTCACAAATGATCATGTCATCTGCACCCCTCTTTCAATGATGATGTACGATCTAGACTACCTACATCCCTTTATCAATAATGATGTGGGGTTTAGAGAATTTGTGACTTTCACCAACAAACTCTATTTTATAGTCAAACATTTGGGAAACCCAACAACAGTAACTAAAAGTTAAGGCTAACAATCACAACCCACACACACTTGCACACTATTTAAACAAAACCCTAAGAGGGAAAAATAGCAACCCATAACTTTTTGATCCTTTTAGCTCAAATCCACATCTTTACATATCATAACTTGTATGCCTACAAAATATGGAAATTAGTGTATTTAATCACAAAAAATCTTATTTATACATTTAAATCACAGTAATGTGCAAGAATATTGAGTGAAAAGAAGTGGTAAATTCACCACTTATCTAATATAGCTATGTATGCATATAAATATATATATAAGGGTATCTAACCAAAAATAGCTATTTAAGTCCTCATAATCATACCATGAGCTATTGTTCAAATACTCAGGGTTCTAATCCATATATCAAGTCATTAGTTGGTCATGCATACTAATATATTTGTATGATAAAAAGGTTAGAGTCATACCTCATGTATCGATATTGAATCAATGACCAATCTATCATAAACTATCCATAATAATAATCATAACAATGATAATAATAATGATAATTATATTAATGTGAATAACAATGCAAGAAATAGGCTATTCTGAACAACCAAATACCTATCTAAGCTTACTCATACCTCCATCGCCCTAGGCTTAGATGGTTTAATCAACATACATCACAACAAGGCATAGTCATAACCCATATCTATGCAACCCTCCCATATGAGATGATAGACATGGGTGCATACTAGTGATAGGTGATGCGCATGAAAGTATGAATGCAACAAAATCCACAACATCATAATGCCAACATCATAACAATCATTGTCATAACCATAATCATCATAATCAGTCTCCAGCCTTGTTAAATATATATATATAGAGAGAGAGAGAGAAATATATATATAAATATCATACATTGGGATAGTCAAACTCAAACCAATAGATACACATATAGGCATATCAATATAATCATCCTACGGCCTTGCAAGGTATCAATAACATTATCATAACATCGTTCGGCCTTGTTGGGTATTATCACATCAACATAATATCCTCTGAACTTATTGGGTATCATTATATCATCATAATATCCTTTAGCTATGCTAGGCATAATCACATCATCATGATATCCTCCAGCCTTGTAGGGTATCAATATATCATCATAATATTATAACAATGTCAATAATAGAGAGCGAACCCTATGAGGGATAAAGCAAAATACAAGTGCCACGAGGTATAATGTAATGAAACATAAAAAGAGAATCATAGTAGAGTATATTTCCATAATGCATCATTCATCATCGATATCACGTTATCAAAAGACATATATTATAACACCTCGATTTTCTGAATCGAAATGCTACACGGTGCTTATGACTCCAAAGGACCATAAGCTAACCCATGACTGATATCTATACCTGTATACTGCATTATATAACATAAAAATATGAAAACATATACTGAATGGCCATAAGGTTCAAATCTGAATAAACATCTTATAAGAAAATGTCTGAAAATGGTATAAAAATACCAAAACAAATCTGAAATAAATGTCTGACATGCTATAGTCTGGAAAGCCTCTAAACTATCTGAATAAGAAGTTTATGGGACATGTCCCCAACTAACTCCATCTAGCAACTGAACTAAAATAGCAAATGAAGCAATAATCATATTGTTCATGAATAAAAAGGACTCATTGCAAACCCTAAACACTAGAATGCTACTGCTGATCTGGAGCTCATGCCTCTGAACCTATGGTGTAACATAAGAGAAAGAACCATAATGTAAATTCATCAGTACGTATGAATTTACTAAGTATACGAGTGAGGTAGGATAAATGCAAAAATTTATATGAATGAACAATGCTGACTAATATGAACGAAGAATACATACATGCATACATAACTGTAACTGAACTCGTGGAGATACTGACTACTGAGTGTACTGATACTGAGATACTAAATAGATGAACGACTATTTCTGGCATTCAAATTATGAAAAACTAGTCTGGTTAACTGTGTTTGACAGTCCTAAAGCTGAATACTGATATCATAAAATTAGATAATTGATATGACTGATACATGATTTTAGAAAACTGATATAACTGATATAACTATGATGATAGACTTAACCGATGTAACTGATACTAAGCAACTGTATCTAACAGTTTAAGTTCTGATGGAACTATATGAGTTCTATTCTACTTGGAGTAACTAAATCTGAGATTAGTCCTATCTAGCGGGTGATCATGAGTATACTGATAATAAGGATAATTTGACTTAGTCTGAGATCAGTCCTATCTAGTGGGTTATCCTTAAATCTAACAATTTCGATACTGATTAATAATAATAGAGATCAATCCTAGCTAATAGGTGATCTTGAAGTCTATTTACAATGATAAACAATGACGATATCTAATAGTACTGAATCTATACTACTAAGCTGAGTTGACTGTGTCTGACAGTCCTGAAGCTGTAACTGAAACTGTGGGATGTGTTTATCTAATCAACATACCCCAAGCTAAGCTGACTGGGGTCCAATCTCTACCCTAACTAGAAGAGTGTCAGTAGCACTCCACCAGTAAAGACATCTGCTATGGAGTCAGTCCTAATATAAAGAGTGACTTCTGGGATCAGTCCTATATATATAAATATGCTAACGGGTGACCCCTGATTATGTCAGTCCTATCTAACGGGTGTCATCTTTTATGTACGCTGGCTACGTAACTCTAGAACTTAGGGATTGCTTCTAAGTAACTAAGTCCTAATCTAGCAGGTGAGTCCCCATCCCTAGGCTCACTCAGTACTGAATCCTACTCCCATCTGAAAGACACTAAACTAAATAATTGGGCTGAACTGAATAACTGAACTAAACTGATTAGCTGAACTGATAATGATTAACTAGACTGATACTAGTGGTATTGTTTAGCGGAGCTAAACTAAGTTTACTGAATTTCGACGACTGACGGAATGTACTGAGTTCTGAGGACTGGTTGGAAGTACTAAAATTACTGAGATTGACTTTGAATAATGAGGTTACATATATTACTGATTACTAAGATCACTGAGATCACTAAACTACTAAGATTACTGGGGTTACTAGATTTTCCTGAGTCACATAACTAACTGAATTCTATAGATCACGGCTTGACTGAGAGTATTGTGATAACATGACATGGGTATAGCCACACAACTAAATTTTTGAGTACGAATACCCCCAGGACTTGATGGAAGGAAACAGACAAACATGACTGACTTGATCATAAGATTGGATTCCACAATTCACATTGTCATAAGTAGGGGATATTATGCTTCATGTATTTATTCAACATCTCAAACATGGTAGGGGAAAGAATGGATATATTTCATGTACATAATTCATATCTCCATTATCATATATGCTTCATACTACAACAATAACAACACATAAATAGCATGGAAAACCATATTGAAGGGTACAACTAACATGGACTTGCCATTTAGATATCATGGAATCATGTAAATATGAATTTCTAGCATCCTAGGTAGTTCATCAGTCACCTTGCATGCATTATTTAAGGCATAGGTGGGTTTCATACTTGCATCTTATCTAACCACCCAAATTTTGTGTTTTTCAACTAACAACCACATATACTCCATGAAAACATCGTTAGCTATCATCTTGAAACTTAAACAACAATTATCAACAAGTACATGCTCATATTACCACAAAAAGTTTACAAAATAACTTTTAAAAGCATGATTCTTGAACTCTATGAATGAAATGAATCCATAGATGAATACTACGCATACCTTAAAGCTGAATCTTGAAAGAGATCTAAAGTTTTTGAAGGTTTCTGAAGAAATCCTTATGATTTCCCTTGATTTTGCTAGACTAGGGTTTAACCCCTTTGGGAAATAATGTTCTTGTTTCTGAGGGGATGACCTTAAGAGAAAACCCTAATATTGTGGTTGAAAGCATAAGAGATGGTTTTTGAGATGCTTAACTGAAGAAAAATGGGAAAAATTATGCCTCTTTAGGGTTATAAGTCGTGGGAAGTGAAGGGAAAAGAGTAAAATACCCTTATGAAATAAATTCCCAGTTGCTGAAAATAATAGCTGACAACATTTGTGAAAAGGTGTCCAAAATGTGGTAATCCATCAAAAATGTCATCACACAAAAGCTGGATTCAGCCTAAGGTTGACGACATTTGTGACATGGCATAAAAAATATAGTAAGCCATCAAAAATATAGGCACAAAGAAGCTAGATTTTGCCTAAGGCTGATGACATTTGTGACATAGCGTCAAAGATATGGTAAGCCATCAAAAATTTCATCACATAGAAGCTCGATTCTGCCTAAAAATGATGACATTTGTGACATGGAATAAAAAATGTCGTAAGCCATCAAAAATGTCGTCACACAAAAGCTAGATTCTGCCTAAGGCTGACGACTTTTGTGACATAACGTCAAAAATATGGTAATCTACCACAAATATCATCACATAGGAGCTGGTTTTTGCCTAAGGTTGATGACCTTTGTGATAGGGCGTTACAAATGTGGTAAGCTACCATGAATCTCGTCACATTGTTTCCAGCCTGACATGTCAGAGTAAAATAGGAATAACTCTTTGCTCTGAAATCAGATTTCGGAGAAATTAGTATTGTTGGAAAGATAATTTAATTATCTATCTTTTGATAGGTCATAATCTCAAAAATTCCAAGTATAAATTGAGATATGCCCCTTTTAAGTTGACAATACCAATATCCTTCTCAAGAATTCAATCGGTAAGGAATATTTTGATTCGTCTGATAGCTGGTAGTTATTTAAAGCCTTAATATACATCTAAATTACTCATAACACTATAAAATAACCATGATGTACTATGCATGATCTTGGTACATGACTCTAATAGTGGTTTGGATTTTTTAGGGTACTACATAATCTCCACTTTATAAACATTCCTCCTCGAATAATAACTATTTGAGAGGGGAGAAAAGATAAAATGATGCATATATAGCATGAATGACTGATCATGATTTCATGGCTGAAATGATTAGAAACTGGTCATATCATACTGTACATGCATATCTGATGCATAGGTAGTTGATTTATAAATGTTGGAGTGAGTGTTTCGATAAACTAAGTTTCTCAATTGAGAATGCATATCTGATGCTTAACTGATAAATTAAATCCATGCATATCTAATGCATGATTATATGACAGATATGCTACTTGAATGCATGACTAAAAGTACTAATAAGCTGACCACATTTATCTGATGCGTGAATACATAACTGAACTGACTCACGAATATGCGACTGAACATGCAATGGTAAAGGCACTAACATTGAACTAAAACATAAGAACACAAAGTGATTATGCTATGTGACATATGGACTAAACATCATGACCTGAACTAAACCTCTGAATACTTGACTTACAGCTGAGGTCTAACTTGATGGTCAACTTATGAGTACCCTCTGTTCTAGACTGAATTCGTTATAAAAGGGGAAATTAAAGGATCTAAGGAATAAGAGCATTAAGAGAAAGTGAGGTATCTCCTCCTTGGGATGCTATGTCCCTCTAAGAATGCTTACCTTACGAAGATAATGGGTGATGCACAGGGCATCTATGAACTAGATTATAACTAAACTTTGGGAGTCTGAAACTAATACATGATGCATGAGATAAACTGAACTTGCAACTACTAGGAGGTTCTACCTTGAAATAGTTACTTTCTCTGAGATTTTGGATAGCATGAATAGATGCAAGGATGAGAAAACAAGCTATAAAAATCTTACTACTCGATTGAAAAACTGACTTGCTGGCTTTACTAGCTAACTCATACTGAAATATATGCTCGAATAAGAGAAAAAGATCTAACAATGCATACTATGAACATGAAATACTGGTAACATACCCGAATCTAAGTTAGGGAAACTTTCCGGAATAGGATAGGTCTGGAGTGCATAAAGTCTATTTTGATGCTGACCACTATTGGTACCTTACTGACGCAACTCTTTACCCCTCTGTGCTAGAACTCTATACTCTCACATCTTGTGGCCTGTCTTGCCACACCCAAAGCATACATCACTTTCTACCATACATGTACCTATATGATTCTTACCACACTCTTCGCAAAACGGATAAGTAATACCTCTATTTTCATTACCCTAGCCATCAGAGCCTGGCGCTCTACCATAACGGTCATTTTTGAACTTAGGTGATGGAACACTAGCTTAGGATAGAGCTAGGACTGAAAATTTCTGACTATGCTGAGAACGGTTACCACCTTTTGACTTAGGCTGACCAAAGTTAAAACTACCTGTCCTTGCTCTCTTACTATATCTCTCTCTTATCCTAATCTCCTACTTCTCTATCAGCTGAGCATGTGTCATAAGTCTGGCTAAAGTCATATCACTATTCAACATGGTAGATCTGCACTCATTTACAACACTATCGTTCATCCCTAACATGAACTTACTTATCTTAGCTCTACCGTCTACAACTATATGAGGGGCATATCTGGCTAATTGAGTAAACTTGAGAGAATACTCCTTTACTATCATATGCCCTTCCTGAGGTTGATGAAATCTAGTACCTTAGCTTCTCTAAGCTCTAGCGGAAAGAATCTATCAAGGAAAGTAGAGAAAAAATCCTCCCACTCTATAGGGCATGCATCATTTAACCTTTCTGACTTCTACTGCTTGTACCAAGTATGAGCGACATCCTATAATTGGTATGTCGCTAACTCATCACTCTAAATAGTAGTAACCCCCATAACATTTGTCACCTTCTGAACTTAATCTAGGAATTTTTGCGGGTCTTCATCTGTCTTAGACCTTGTAAAGGAAGAAGGATTCATTTGGGTGAAGTCCCAAATTCTAGCTGCAGCTGAACTGGCCACTGGGTTAGCCAGAATGATAGTTGTTCATTCATTCTGGGCAGCAACTGACTGAGAAAGAGTGGTGAATGCGGCCCTGAACTCCACATGAGAAACACGATCTCCCAAAGGGTCTTCGGGCTAATGGGCTGACTAATTTTCATTTTTTTTGTTTTAGAAGGCATGTCTGTAGAAAAAAGAGAGAAATAGATTAGACTGAGATTATGCTTACTGGCACGACATGAATACTAAAAGAAGGGAAACTATTCCTAAAACATCTCATAGCCTCTGCATATAAGTGTGGTCCATAACACACACATGTACAAGACTCTACTAGATGCAGCTTTCAGACTTCCTAGGACTCTATTGAACCTTAGGCTCTGATACCAAGTTTGTAACACCCCAATTTTTTGAATCAGAATGCTACACGGTGCTCCTGACCTCGAATGACCACAAGCTAACCCATGACTGATATCTATACCTGTACACTGCATAATATAATATGTAAATGTGGAAACATGTACTGAATAGCCATAACGTTCAAATATGAATAAACATCTGATAAGACAATGTCTAAAAATGGTGTAACAATGCCAAAGCAAATCTGAAATAACTGTCTGACATGCTATAGGCTGGAAAGCCTCTAAACTATCTGAATAAAGAGTTGATGGGACATGTCCCTAACTAACTCCATCTAGTAACTAAACTAAAATAGCAAATGAAGCAATAATCATATCATCCTTAAATAAAAAGGACTCACTACAAACTCTGAACACTGGAATGCTACTGCTGATCTGGAGCTTGTGCCTCTGAACTTATGGTGTAATATAAGAGAAAGCAACATAGCGCAAATGCGTCAGTAAGTCTGAATGTACTAAGTATACGAGTGATGTAGGCTAAATACAAAGGGTTATATGTATGAACAATGCTGACTAATATGAACATGAGAATACATATATGCATAAATAACTGTAACTGAACTCGTGGAGATACTGACTACTGAGTGTACTGATACCGAGATACAGAATATATGAATGACTATTTCCAACAGTTCAAATTATAAAGAACTGGTATAGTTGACTATGTCTGACAATCCTAAAGCTGAATACTGATATCATAAATTTTAATAACTAATATGACTAGTATATGACTTCAGAAAACTGATATAACTGATATAACTTTGATGATCGACCTAACGGATGTAACTGAACTGAGCGACTGTATCTGATAGTCTAAGTTTTGATGGAACTATCTAAGTTCTATTCTACTTGGAGTAACTAAATCTGGGATCAGTCCTATCTAGCGGGTGATCATGAGTATACTGATAATAAGGATGATTTGACTTAGTTTGAGATCAGTTCTATCTAGCGGGTGATCTTTAAATCTAATGATTCTGATACTAATTAATCATAGTTGAGATTAGTCCTAGCTAATGGGTAATCTTGAAGTCTATTTAATGATAAGCATTGACTATATCTAATAGTACTGAATCTGTGCTACTAAGCTAAGTTTACTGTGTCTGACATCCTGAATCTATAACTGAAACTTTGGGATGTGTTCATCAAACCGACATGCCCTAAGCTAAGTTGACTGGGGTCTATTCTCTGCCCTGAATGGAAGGGTGTCAGTACCGCGCCACTAGTAAAGACATATACTGTGGAGTCAGTCCTAATCTAGTGGGTCACTCGTAGGATAAGTCTTATACAGATAAATGTGCTAATGGGTGACCCCTGAGTATGTCTGTCCTATCTAATGGGTGACATCTCATACCTACGCTGGCTATATAGTTCTAGAACTTAGGGATTGCTTATAAGTATCTCAGTCCTAATCTAGCTTGTGAGTCCCCATCCCTAGGCTCACTTGATGCTGAATCCTACTCCTATCTGAAAGACACTGAACTAAATAACTGGGTTGAACTGAATAACTGAACTGAATTGATTAGCTAAACTGATACTAATTAACTAGACTAATACTTGTGGTATTATTTAGCAAAGCTAAACTAAATTTACTGGATTCCGATGATTGATTGAATGTACTGAGATCCGAGGAATGGTTGAGAGTACTAAGATTACTAAAATTGACCTTAAATACTGAGGTTACAGATATTATAGAGTACTGAGATCACTGAGATTACTGAACTACTAAGATTACTGGGTTACTGCATTTTTTGAGTCACATGACCGACTGAATTCAATAGATCATGGATTGACTGAGAGTATCATGATAACATGACATGGTTCTAGGCACACAACCATATTATCAGGTACAAATAGCCCCAGGGCTCGATGGAAGGAAACAGACACAACATGACTGACTTGATCATAATATTGGAGTCCATAATTAATATTTTCATAAGTAGGGGATATTATACTTCATGTATTTATTCACCATCTCAAACATGGTACGGGAAAGCATGGATAGATTTCATGTACATAATTCATATCTCCATTATCATACATGATTCATACCACAACAACAACAACACGTAAATAGCATGGAAATCCATATTGAAGTGTATAGCTAACATGGACTTGTCATTTAGATATCATGGAATCATGTAAATATGAATTTCTAGCATCCTAGGCATTTTATCAAACACCTTGCATGCATTCTTTATGGCATAGGTGGGTTTCATACTTGCATCATATCAAACCACCCAAAGCTGATGGTTTTCAACTAACTACCTCATATATTCCATGAAATCACCTTTAGATATCATCTTGAAACTTAAAGAAATATCATCAAAAAGTACATGCTCATATCACCAAAAAAAGTTTACAAAATAACATTTAAAAGCATGATTCTTGAGCTCTGTGAACGAATTGAATCCATAGATGAACATTACGCATACCTTAAAGCTTGATCTTGAAAGAGATCTAATGATTCTGAAGGTTCCTAAAGAAATCCTTAGGCTTGCCCTTGATTTTTATTGACTAGGGTTTAACCCCTGTGCGAATGAATGTTCTAGTTCCTGAGGAGTTGACCTTGAGAGGAAACCCTAATATTGTGGTTGAAAGCATAAGAGAGGGTTTTCGAGGTACTTCACTGAAGAAAAATTTGAAAAATTATGCCTCTTTAGGGTAATAAGTCGTTGGAAGTGAAGGGAAAAGACTAAAATACCCTTATGAAATAAATTCCCAGTTGCTGAAAATAATTGCTGACGACATTTGTGAAAAGGTGTCCAAAATATAGTAATCCATCAGAAATGTCATCACACAGAAGTTGGATTCAGCCTAAGGTTGACTATATTTGTGACATGGCATAAAAAATATGGTAAGTTGTAAAAAATGTCATCACACAGAAGCTGGATTCTACCTAAGGCTAACGACATTTGTGACATGGCCTCAAAAATTTTGTAAGACATCAAAAATGTCGTCACACAGAAGCTGGATTGTGCTAAAGGCTGACGACATTTATGACATGTGTGGTAAGCCGTCAAAAATGTCATCACATAGAAGCTGGATTCTGCCTAATGCTGACGATATTTGTGACATGGCGTCAACAAAGTGGTAACCTACCATGAATATCGTCTCTTAGGAGATGGTTTCTGCCTAAGGATGATGACCTTCATGATAGGGCGTCCCAAATGTGGTAAGCTACCACGAATGTCGTTACACTGTTTCTAGCCTTACATGCCAGAGTAAACTAGGAATAACTCTTTGCTCCGAAATCAGATTTTCAAGAAATTAGTATCGTTCGAAATATAATTCAACTATATATCTGTTGACAGTTCATGAGCTTGAAAATTCCAAGTATAATTAGAGATATGCTTATTTAAATATTACAAGACCAATATCCATCTCTAGAATTCAATCGGTAAGGAATGTTTTGATTCGTCTGATAGCTGGGAGTTATTTGAAGCCTTAATATACATATAAATTACTCATAAAACTATGAAATAACCATGATGTACTATGCGTGAGTTTGGTACATGGCTCTAATATTGGTTTGGATTTTTTGGGGTACTATAGTATCTCCCCTTTAGAAACATTCCTCCTCGAATGATGACTGCTTGAGAGGGGAGAAAAGATAACATGACACATATTTAGCATGAATTACTGATCATGATTTCATGGCTGACATGACTGAAAACTGAGCATATCATACTGTACATGCATATCTAATGCATAGGTAGTTGATTTATAAATGTTGGAGTGAGTGTTTCGATAAACTAAGTTTCTCAATTGAGAATGTATATCTGATGCTTAACTGATAAGTTAAATCCATGCATATCTGATGCATGATTATATGACTGACATGATACGTGAATGCATGATTGAAAGTAATGATAAGCTGACCACACATATCTGATGCATGAATACATAACTGAACTGACTCATGAACATATGACTGAACATGCAATGGTAAAGACACTAAGATTGAATTGAAACATAAGAACACAACTAATTCTGCTACGTGACATATGGACTGAATATCATGAACTGAACTTAACCTCTGAATACTTGACTTATAATTGAGGTCTAACTTGAAGGTCAACTTATGAGTACCCTCTGTTCTAGACTGAATTCGTTATAAAAGGGGAAATTAAAGGATCTAAGGAATAAGAGCATTAAGAGAAAGTGAGGTATCTCCTCCTTGGGATGCTATGTCCCTCTAAGAATGCTTACCTTACGAAGATAATGGGTGATGCACAGGGCATCTATGAACTAGATTATAACTAAACTTTGGGAGTCTGAAACTAATACATGATGCATGAGATAAACTGAACTTGCAACTACTAGGAGGTTATACCTTGAAATAGTTACTTTCTCTGAGATTTTGGATAGCATGAATAGATGCAAGGATGAGAAAACAAGCTATAAAAATCTGACTACTCGATTGAAAAAGTAACTTGCTGGCTTTACTAGCTAACTCATAGTGAAACATATGATCGAATGAGAGAAAAAGATCTAACAATGCATACTATGAACATGAAATACTGGTAATATACTTGAATTTAAGTCAGGGAAACTTTTCGGATTAGGACGTGTCTGGAGTGCATAAAGTCTATTTTGATGCTGACCACTATTGGTACCTTGCTAACGCAACTCCTTACCCCTCTGTGCTAGAACCCTGTACTCTCACATCCTGTGGCCTATCTTGCCACACCCAAAGCATACATCACTTCTTGCCATACATGCACCTAGATGATTCTTACCACACACTTCGCAAAGCGGATAAGTAATACCTTTATTTTCACTACCCTGGGCCTCAGAGCCTGGCGCTCCACCATAACGATCATTTTTGAACTTAGGTGCTGGCACACTAGTTTGGGATAGAGCTAGGACTAAAAATTCTTGACTATGCTGAGAATGGTGACCACCCTGTGACTTAGGCTGAGCAAAGCTAAAACTACCTATTCTTGCTCTCTTACTATATCTCTCTATCATCCTCATCTTCTACTTCTCTATCGGCTGAGAATGTGTCATAAGTCTGGCCAAAGTCATATCACTATTCAACATGGTAGATCTGCAATCATTTACCACACTATCATTAAACCCTAACCCGAAATTACTCATCTTAGCTCTACCGTCTGCAACCACATAAGGGGCATATCTGGTTAATGACTAAACTTGAGAGAATACTCTTTTACCATCATAATTCTCTACCTGAGGTTGATGAACTCTAGTACCTTAGCTTTTCTAAGCTCTAGCAGAAAGAATCTATCAAGGAAAGTAGAGGAAAACTCCTCCCACTCTATAGGGCATGCATCATCTAACCTTTTAGACTTCCACTACTTATACCAAGTATGAGCGACATCCTTTAATTCGTATGAGGCTAACTCAACACTGTGAATAGTAGTTACCCCCATAATAGCTGTCACCTTCTTAACCCAATCTAGGAATTTCTGCGGGTCCTTATCTGACTTAGACCCTATGAAGGTAGGAGGATTCATTTGGGTAAAGTCCCAAATTCTAGCTGCAGCTAAACTGGCCACTGGGTTGGCTAGAACGATAGCTGGTCATTTATTCTGGGCAATAACTAACTGAGAAAGAGTGGTGAATACGGCCCTGAACTCCACATGAGAAACACGATCTCCCTAAGGGTCTTCGGGCTAAGGGGCTGACTGATTTCCATTTTTTTGTTTTAGGAGGCATGTTTGTAAAAGAAAGGGACAAATGGATTAGACTGAGATTATGCTCACTGGCATGACATGAATACTGAAAGAAGGGAAACTATTCCTAAAACATCTCATAGCCTCCTGCACATAAGTGTGGTCCACAACACACACATGTACAAGCCTTTACTAGATGTAACTTTTAGACTTCCCCCGACTCTATTGAACCATAGGCTCTGATACCAAGTTTGTAACACCTCGATTTTCTGAATAAGAATGCTACACGGTGCTCCTGACCTCGAATGAACACAAGATAACCCATGACTGATATCTACACCTGTACATTGGATAATATAACATGAAAATGTGGAAACATGTACTGAATGGCCATAAGGTTCAAATCTGAATAAACATCTGATAAGACAATGTATGAAAATGGTATAACAATGCCAAAACAAATCTGAAATAACTGTCTGACATGCTATAGTCTGGAAAGCCTCTAAACTATCTGAATAAGGAGTTGATGGGACATGTCCCCAACTAACTCCATCTATTAACTGAACTAAAATAGCAAATGAAGCAATAATCATATCGTCCTCGAATGAAAAGGACTTACTGCAAACTCTAAACACTGGAATGCTATTGCTGATCTGGAGCTTGTGCCTATGAACCTATGGTGTAACATAAGAGAAAGCACCATAGCGTAAATACGTCAATAAGTATAAATGTACTGAGTATACGAGTGAGATAGGCTAAATGCAAAGGTTTATATTCATGACCAATGCTGACTAATATGAACATGAGAATACATACATGCATACATAACTGTAACTGAACTCGTAGAGATACTGACTACTGAGTGTACTGATACTGAGATACAGAATAGGTGAACGACTATTTCTGGCAGTTCGAATTATGAAGAATTGGTCAGGTTGACTGTGTCTGACAATGCTGAAGCTGAATACTGATATCATAAATTTTGATAACAGATATGACTATTACGTGACTTCAATAAACTGATATAACTAATATAACTTTGATGATCGGCCTAACAGATGTAATTGACACTAAGCGACTGTATCTGATAGTCTATGTTCTAATAGAACTATCTGAGTTCAATTCTACTTGGAGTAACTAACTATGAGATCAGTCTTATCTAGCGGGTTATCATGAGTATACTGATAATAAGGGTGATTTAACTTAGTCTGAGATCAGTCTTATCTAGCGGGTGATCGTTAAATCTAATAATTCTGATATTGATTAATCATAGTTGAGATCAATCCTAGCTAATGGGTGATCTTGAAGTTTATTTACAATGATAAGTATTGACTGTATCTAATAGTACAGAATCTGTACTACTAAGCTGAGTTAACTGTGTTTGACAATCCTAAATCTATAATTAAAACTGTGGGATGTGTTCATCTAACCGACATACCCCAAGCTAAGTTGACTGGGGTCCAATCTCTGCCCTAACTAGAAGAGTGTCAGTAGCACTCCACCAGTAAAGACATCTGTTATGGAGTCAGTCCTAATATAAAGAGTGACTTCTGGGATCAGTCCTATATATATAAATATGCTAACGGGTGACCCCTGATTATGTCAGTCCTATCTAACGGGTGTCATCTCGTACCTACGATGGCTATGTAGTTCTAGAACTTAGAGATTGCTTCTAAGGACATCATTCCTAATCTAGCATGTGAGTCCCCATCCCTAGTCTCACTTGGTGCTGAATCCTACTCTCATCTGAAAGGCACTGAACTAAATAATCGAGCTGAACTAAATAACTAAACTGAACTGATTAGCTGAACTGATACTGATTAACTAGTCTGATACTAGTGGTATTGTTTAGCGTAGGTAAACTAAGTTTATTGGATTCCGATGACTGACTAAATATACTGAGATCTGAGGACTGGTTGAGAGTACTAAAAGTACTAAGATTGACTTTGAATACTGAGGTTACAGATATTACAGAGTACTGAGATCACTGAGATTACTGAACTACTGAGATTACTGGGGTTACTGTATTTTCCCGAGACACATGACTGACTGAATTCTATAGATCATGGCTTGACTAAGAGTATCATGATAACATGACATGGCTCTAGGCACACAGCTATATTATCCGGTAAGAATACCCCCAGGACTCGATGGAAGGAAACAGACATAACATGACTAACTTGATCATTAGATTGGAGTTAACAATTCACATTGTCATAGGTAGGGAATATTATACACCATGTATTTATTAAACATCTCACACATGGTATGGGAAATCATGGATGTATTTCATGTACATAATTCATATCTCCATTACCATACATGCTTCATACCACAACAATAACAACATATAAATATCATGGAAATCCATAATGAAGTTTATAGCTTACATGGAATTGTCATTTAGATATCATGGAGTCATGTAAATATGAATTTCTAGCATCCTAGGCATTTTATCAAACACCTTGCATGCATTCTTTAAGGCATAGGTTGTTTTCATACTTGCATTATATCAAACCACCCAAAGCTCATGGTTTTCAACTAACAACTACATATATTCCATGAAAACACCTTTAGATATCATCTTGAAAGTTAAAGAAAAATCATCAACAAGTACATTCTTATATCACCACAAAAAGTTTACAAAATAATTTTAAAAGCATGATTCCTGAGCTCTATGAATGAATTGAATCCATAGATGAACACTATGCATACCTTAAAGCTTGATCTTGAAAGAGATTTAATGATTCTGAAGGTTCCTGAAGAAATCCTTAGGCTTGGCCTTGATTTTTCTTGAATAGGGTTTAACCCCTTTGGGAAAGAATGTTCTTGTTCCTAAGGAGATGATCTTGAGAGAAAACCCTAATCTTGTGGTTAAAAGCATAAGTGAGGGTTTTTGAGATGCTTAACTGAAGATAATTGGGAAAAATTACACCTCTTTAGGGTTATAAGTCGTGGGAAGTAAAGGGAAAATATAAAAATACCTTTATGAAAAAAAATTTCAGTTGCTGAAAATAATAGCTGACGACATTTGTGACAAGACGTCCAAAATGTGGTAAGCCATCAAAAATGATATCACACAGAAGATGAATTCTGCCTATGGCTGACGACATCTGTGACATGGCGTCAAAACTATGGTAAGCTGTCAAAAATGTCGTCACACAAAAGATGGATTCTACCTAAGGCTGACGACATTTTTGATATGGCGTTAAAAATATGGTAAGCCATCAAAAATGTCATCATATAGAAGCTTGATTCTGCCTAAGGCTGACGACATTTGTGACTTGGCATCGAAAATGTGGTAAGCCGTCAAAAATGTTGTCACACAGAAGCTGGATTCTGCCTAAGGCTGACGACATTTGTGACATGGCGTAAAACATATGGTAAGCTACCACGAATGCCGTCACTTAGGAGCTTGTTTCTACCTAAGGCTGATGACCTTCGTGATAGGGCATCACAAATGTTGTAAGCTACCACAAATGTCCTCACTCTATTTCCAACCTAACATGCTGGAGTAAAATAGGAATAACTCTTTGCTCCAAAATCAAATTTAGGAGAAATTGGTATCGGTGGAAAGATAATTGAATTATCTATCTTTTGATAGGTCAAGAGATCAAAAATTCCAAGTATAATGAGAGATATTCTTGTATGAAGTTGACTATACCAATATCCTTCTCAAGAATTCAATCGATTAGGAATGTTTTGATTTATCTGATAGCTGGGAGTTATTTGAAGCCTTAATATACATCTAACTTACTCATAAAACTATAAAAGAACCATGATGTACTATGCATGAGTTTGGTACATGGATCTAATATTGGTTTGCATTTTTTGGGCTGTTACATATATATATAACATGAATATTATAACTTTCATTGGGTTTTACCTAGAATATATATTATCAATCTAGCTTCTTCCTCTGTCCCATATCGGATAAATCTATATTTGGATATAATAGGTGCATGGGCTAAAGTCGTGGCTAGAAGAGTGTAAATTTGTTAGTTTTTGCTTGGAGTGAACTTTGGGACTAAATTCTTATAAAAGTATAGAAAGAGTTGAAATCTTGCATGACTGTATCAATTAGTAATAGCAGATCATATATCGAAACTTTTCTTGGTCAAGTCTTTAAAAGCATTATTTACCTCTTTTACATATAAACTATTCATTAAAAGTGCCATTTATTCTTTAGAGAAAATCCATTATTAAGGAAAGAAATGTGATTTAACCCTTAGTTAGTGGCAACAATAATAATATTATAATCTAATCGGAATCATATCTATCATCGATGCAAAGATCATCAAAGTACCAAATCTATGCATTATCAATAAACTACAATCACATCCTTTAAAAGCATAGACACTTCCTGGATGGTCAACTCATATCATAATGCGGCCTTTAGCCCAATAATGTGTCCAGAACAATAATAACATCATAATCACAGCCTTTGTCCTACATACATATCCGGAACCTATGTAAAATTTATATTTATAAATCATCTCATTTTAAATAAGCCATAGCATATTTATGAGGCATAACATCTCTATGATCCATAAGACATATCTATAATTATCTTTCATATAGGAGGCATAATACATCGATAAGCATCTCATATCTAGGAGGCATAATGCATCAATAATGCATAACTCAAAACTAAAAAAAATATCATATGTATAGGCCAATTGTCATATCTAAGAGGAAAATCATCTCTATAGGACATTAATCATAATCCAGGGAAAGTCATCATGATTTACCAAATCATGAAGTAATCTTATTCTAAAAGCTCAATAGTCTCAACTAGTCCTAATAGCTGCAATAAAATCCACAAGGGCTAACAGAAGTCTTGGCCTAAGTTGAACCAAAAGAACCCACTTCTAATCCTTAATTTCCTATATTTAGGCAATTTATACAAAATATTCAATAATAAGTTTTTCTATCAATAATAAGACTTAACATTCACATTCACACAAAATATATAACACGCATCATCTTATGAAGAAAAGTAGATAGAAGCCTACCTCAAAGCCGAACCATAAATCCTTACATCGTTCACCAATGCTCATCTTCATTTTACTATCCCAAAATTCCATCACATAATAAAAATCATAATCTACTAATACAAGAAAAACATACCCATATTGAACCATTATGCTTCTTGTCCAAAAACGACACCCCAAATCCAATATGGGTCCAACTTACAAAAATCATATTTTTTAGGTCAACCATACATTAATACATGATCAAGGTATCATAAACCTCAAGAAATGGGTGAAAATCGAGATAACTTATAAACCTCAAGAAATGGGTGAAAACCAAGCTAACTTTTGGCTAAAATCAAGCCCTATATGATTTAGGGATTTGGTCAAATAATTAAGATATTCAAACATGAAATTGAAGGATTATTAACTAAAATCCAATGATATTAATGATAACAAATGTTAATAAAGCTCCCAAGTCATGACTCAATTTTGAGTTATCACACCTTTTTAGGGTTTTTGGTTCTCTAGGATGAAGAGAGAATGGCCAAAACACTACCTAAGGGGTTTAAAACCCATACAAGGTATGTAGATGTTGCTATAGAAATCCAACGATAGCTATCACGATTGTGAGATTGCCACAAACCTCTTACGATTGCCATAGAATGATGATGATGGTCCTTGGGCAATCGTCATACACCAACACTAACAAATATGGAAAAATTTCAATGTTTCTAACTATGCCTTGGGATTTACTCGAAATCTACTTTTTGCAAATTAACTAACCAACTAAATATAATATTTCAATCACATTGATGAAGTCAGATTTTTTTGTAGAGGTCATTTCGTCCAAATATGGGTCCCACACCCTAATTTCAAATTTTCCAACTTTTCGACTAATAGGTCAAAATAAGCTCGGGCTAATTGGGACCCAAACCAAAGGTCTACCTAGCTAATAATCGATATTCCAAAGATGTTGGAATAGTCAGAATTTGCATTCGAGATTATTTTACTAATGATTTTGTTTGGTGTCTATTTTGAGCCATTGAAGATTTCTAAATAGGGAATTGACTCTAAAAATCAAACAAACTGCCCGATAACCAAACTATCAGTCCCAAAAAGTCATAAATGACTTGGGAAAACTATGGGAATGTAACACACCAAGATCCCATATCGTGATGTCACACAGTGCTTATGGACCCGAAGGACCACAAGCTAACCCTTTACTGATATCGGTACCTGTACACTGCATAGTATCTAAAATAAATGCGAAAACTGGCCATAAGGTTCAACACATCTGTACATACTCAAACTGGAAACTGAATACTAATACATCAACATCCATCTAAAGAGCCTCTAAACTATCTGAACAATAGAGTTAATGGGACATGTCCTAAACTAACTCCATCAAATAAGAATATAAACAAAATCTGAAGCAATAATAGTAAATTGAAATTCATTCTAGAAGGAAGAGGACTCATTGCTACTGCTGCTAACTGGGACTGAACTGCTGAGGAAACTCTAAATCCTCTGCCTCTAAAACTATGGTGTGAAATAAAACACCATAGCGCAAATACGTCAGTACAAAAATATACCGAGTATGTAGACGAGGTAAGGCTAAATGCAAGGGCTCATGCATGCATAATACGTAAACTGAATAGTCATGAAAATGTCACACGAGAACACATACATGAATGCGCAGATCATAATCACAATTATCATAACTCTAGAGAATATAACTCAAATACCACTTTCCTACAAACTGAACTCACTATTGACACTGTGATACTGAATCACTGACTTATCTGATATTCTTAATTAGGAAATATGGATGAAATTTATTAAAGGAGTAAGTTCTGAAATCTCTAAACATACTGAGATTACGAGTATTTGAAGCTCCTAAAATGGATAGCAACCCTATCTAACAGGTTGTCTTTGAGTCTATGGATAACAATACTTCTTCATAAATGATTTTGAGATCGGCCTATCCAGCAATGGATCTTCGAATTAGTAAGTAATCATACTTGATGGCCTGTATCTAACAGCCTTAAATTTTGTACACTGAACAGAGGTCTTTCTTAAAGTCTGAGACTGATTCTGAAACTGAGACTGTAGAAAGTAGTTAACCGATATACCCCTACTATCTCTTAGGGGTCCAATCTCTACCCCCGTTGGGAGGGTTTCAATAGCGTGCCACGGGTAAAGACCTTATATTTATATGACTCTCATCTATCAGGTCCTTATACGAGAATGGTGGAGCCCTCATCTAACAGGTCAAGCCACCTCATCTATCCTTATCTTGCAGGTATGATGTCTCTCATCCACCCTTATTTAGCAGGTGTGATGTCTCAACCTATGTTGGCTACATAGTTCTGGAGCACAAGGATCGCATCTAAGGATTACACCCTCCACTAGTAGGTGAGTCCCCATCCTTGAGCTTGCTCAGTGCTAGTTTCTACTCCCAACTAAAAGACACTTATTTGATTCTTTACTGAACTTAGACTAAGCTGAAAATGATACTGATTATATTTCTTAAGAAATCTGACTGAGTTACACTGAGATTACTTAGTTCCATATCTGACGGAAAGGTATTAAATCATAACAGCTGACTGACGATGCAGAGCTTGAATAGATAATTCAAATCACTTCTGAGATTAGAATTGAATCACTTGAATACTATTAGATCTGAGCTAATTACAGGATGGAGGCTAGATTACTAGGGATATAGAGATTACAGAGATAACTGAGCTTACAGAGCCTGATTAAACTCAGTACTTTTCTGAAGATACATAGTTCTATAGTTCACTAAGTTCTGAGAATCATGGATCGATTGGAATTATCACGAAACTAACACATGCTTTAGACAATAACTCTATTGTGGGGTATAAATACCCTAGGACTCAAAAACATAAAAGTAAAATATAATCATTCTCACATCATCAGGATCATCCATTCACCATCACAATCATTCATGTATTATCGCAATTATTCATGTATTATTGCAATCATACCTTAATTGTGACCATCATTAATGCATCATCTCAATTATTATTTGGATTTCACAGCACTTGGGAAACTTTATACTATCATGTCATAGGTCACTTGCTAATCACTTGGCATATATTAAAAAATTAGCATATATTAAAGGGCACATAATGGGGAATTTACAACCATCACATCTCCACTCATTAACTAAGGTCCTTCAAAAAACACTAGACATGCGTAGGTTCACACTTATTTGGGGATTTCCTACTAGCATGGAATAATTCATTCACTTGGTCATTTTATCAAACACTAGGTACGTATAGACTAGCTCACAATTTGGGGCTTCCTATTCAACATGCTATAATGGCCCATATTCTTTTTCAAAGCTTTTATCAACCAATGGGAGACATACTCTGCTAAATCAACCAATTCTACACCCAAAAGTCATGAACACATCAACAATCGTAACACATAATCCTATTTTAAAAGTCATTAGATCACAATTTAACTACAATGCTTAATTTCTAGTCTCTTAGACATTTTATCGAACACCTCACATGCACAACTTAGGCATAAGTATAATAACCTAACTACTCATCATGAACAGCCAAATTTATGTATTTCCACTCATATATTATCATAGATTCATAAAAATGACATAAGTATCCCATCTTGGAGGTCATTCAACATCAACAACAAGTACATAATCCATTTACCACACAAATACCACCTACTAAGGCCGAGGATTGATAATCTTGTAGACAAACATGAACCATAACTCAATCAGAGCAAGAACATCAATTTCAAATCACAAAAATCATTAAAAAAAATTCATAAACATAAATTTTGGAGACTTAGAAAAAGGTATTTGAGCTTCTTGGATGAAAGGGACCCAGGAATCAACATCTACATACCTTGGAGAAACTCTTTCTTGAAAGCCTTTGGAAGAATTCTTGATTTTTGCTATTGATTCTCTCTAAATTTTTGGTGGAAAAAGTGAGAATTTTTTATTATGAAAACCCTAGATTTTGGGTAAAAGAAGAGAAAAGAAATGAGGCCTTCAACCCTTAAGTGGGTATTTATAGAGGTTGGGGTAAGAGTGGAAAAGACCAAAATTCCCTTTAAAGAATGGAGTTGGAAACTTCTGATCGGGGTCTATGACGGTTGATCTGACGGTCCGTCAGAGGGACTGACGGTCCACTAAGTCGTTCATCACCCGAGTGATAAAACTGGGACATTATGCCTCGACGTGATGGTCTAAGTGACGGTCCATTAGGAATCTGACGGTCCACCAAATTGTCCATCATCCGAGTGTCAGGAATGGGCCATTCTGTTTCTACCTGACGAACCTATTGATGGTCCATCAACTTTTGACGGTCCATTACTTTGGTCGTCACTCGGGGGATAGAAATGGAATGTTTTGTCTTATCCTGATGGGAAACTTGACGGTCCACCAAGGACTTGGTTGTCCGCTAGGTCGACCGTCAAACCTAGGGGATTCTGATACCGTTTGTAAAACAGCTATAACTCTCTTGTCCGATGTTGAATTTTGATGAAATTGGTATTGGTGGAAAGCTTATTCAATTCTCTACATCACAAAAAGTTGAAATTAGAGAAATACAATACGATTCAAAGTGTTTCATACTTGGGAAGATATTTCTAAAAATTTTAGACTCAAATTTTTGTTTTTCCGAAAACGATCTAGGGCTTAGACTAGGAGAGAACTTTGTAGGGTATTACAGGGAACCTCCTAATGATGAAAGTAACTAGAAATATAAAAAATTACCTAAAGGGTCATTACAATATCCACTACTAAAAGGATTTTCATCCCCAAAAGTCAACGAATTAAGAGATCTTAAAAGCTCAAAAGTATAACGTACTGAGCCCACATGCTTTGAGCATGACATCTAAAATAACCTTGACTAAGAGAGTCCACTTTTGAGGGACTTTCCACAGGTATCCCTTCTTCAACCAGCTCTTTCACTTCACTTTCAAACAGTTAAAACTTAACCTCTACCACCAACTAGCCTTCAACTGAACCAAAATGGCTGATATATGTAAATCTAAACCACAATGCATTAATATCATGCCTATATACATATAAATCAACAAAGACTAATCAAAGACAAAACTAACCCAAGTCATGAGTTATACAATGACTCTAGATAAAAAATTAATTTTTTATTAACAATCTATACTTATCTACTCCAAACTGGGAGAAAAATCACCCGAGTCCTATTAGCACAATCTTATCATAGAAAACTCAAAGAACTAAAACAAATCCACTGAAAATCCACATGGAAACCATGAGAATAAACTCATAAGGTGATATATAGGCACACAAATAGAGATAATCACGGAATACAATCCATGCCAATTCTACAACCTACCCAAATGGTAATCAAAACCTAATTCTAGAAGATCAAGGATGAACTATTTATCACTGAATAATACACTCTAGGAGGTCCCATAAACAAAAAATGAATCCATACTCCATCCAACTCAATAATATTGCTCCTACTAATTATATTATCAAAAACTCTCAAGAAAGACTGAAAACCTAAGGTCAAAGCTGAAAGAAAAAATGTCTATCTCGCTTTCTATTATCTAAATAATTATCAACTATAATCAATCTAATGTTAAGAAGATTAAATAGGTAACCATGGAATAGAAATTAATACTCCAAATCTATCATATCTTAAAAATCATTATCCCAAGGCATCAAATCCAAATTTGAGCCAATAAATCCAAACTAAAGTCAAATACTCATATCGACCATATTATCTGAATCAGACATATTTGTTCCAAATCATGTCAATTCAAAATCAATACATAGCTGAAGAATAAAATCATAATAAAGGATAAATCATCAACTGAAAAGTCAAGAGATCCACTCCATATCTGCTGGAGGGAATAAACTATCAAAGATTACTCAAGAACTCATAGAGTCCAAAAACAACACATACTGATGGCAAAAACTCTGGCAAATTAGAACAATAAAACTCAATCCCAAACCTAACCAATCAAACACTCCATCTCAGTAAAAAATAGCCATAGGCTCATATCATTAAGTAGGAATACTCCCACCGAGCCACATTAGGACAAATATACTCTGAGATAGGGATTTCCTAAATCTACCTAAGTAGGACAAGCATCATTTGATCCATCCATGACTCATATTATCAAAGAAGACAAACATTAGTTTCAAAACCAATGTCAAAGTCAATACCACTACCAGAATAATCAAACTACTTGAGAAAAGAAATTTCCAATTTGGCAACTCAAGTAGCGATCATAGGAACTACCATTTGTCTCTAAACCCTTGACTCTAAAAAAGACAAAAATCATATCATGGGGGAAATGGATCATACAACTCTATACTTACAACAAGTGAAAACGATCACAAGGAGAAAAATCTAATAAATCTAAGAGATGAACTCAAGATATCTCAATGTAAAAGTCAGACACACTATCATGCAATAAGATAGCCTTAATCATAGAATGGATCCAAAATAAGTCAAGCTCAAATAATGCACCATATGGAGAGAGGAATAGTTAAAGTAAAAACATTTGTAACCTAGGAGGCAAGTCTAAGAGTCTCAAACTCAAGAACAGGAAATATAACTAAATTGCCAACTTTAGAATCTTACAAAACCATAAAATGTCAACTGAAACACCTCAGATCTTGGCTCTTGAAAATTTCTTAAGCTTTGAGTTCACTGTCATGGTTACGACTTCACCCCATAAGTTATATGGTGTCTTGATGTGTCAGATGACCCTAGTCATAAGGTGATCTATATGTGGTGTTGATTTTTTGTCCTGGGTAAGACTTATGGACACGAGTCGTAAGGGATTATGATTATTCATTAGGTGGAGTCATAACAAAATCATGTAATTTTGGGGTATGATTCTAATCTAAGTATGAGTGGCTCACTAAGAGACATATTTATTTTTATACGTCGTGGGATGAAATTGTAGGAACTCCAATAATTAACCCATTTGAGTTTTGTCTTGACTGCGACTTGACCTTACAAGTCATTAGGTCTTATTACAGATTGGTTGGTTGAGTCGTAAGGATTATAGGTTGTGGGCTTGGTAAGACTATTCTTGTTACGACTCATGGTGATGATTTATAAGGAGTGATTATAAATCAATGGTTGACTCGTAGTCAAAGGTGATATTTGTCCAGCTTTTAAGTTAAGGGCATTCTAGACATTTCTCTTTTTGCCCAACTTGAAACCCATGTCTTATAACCTCTTTAGATTATCATTTTACCTCATAAACACATCAAATATACTCTTAAATTATCAGGGTCAAGGACACTTAGGGGCCATTTGGTGTGAGGTACTAAGACAAGTTATCCCAGGATAAAATAATAGTCCCGGGATTAACTTTTTAATACATCGTTTGTTTTGATAATATTTGAAATAACTTATTCTGGGATTAATAATAGTCTCGGGATAAGTTATACCACACATTTGGTGGTATAAGTTATTCCACCTTAATTTATCTCGGGATAAATTATAAAATGACAAAAATATCCCAAATCGATTACAAACACATTTCCCCAATCTTTCTCATCATCTTTAATTATTTCTTTTGAAATTGAAAAAAGATTATTGATATCTACTTGATTATCTAAAATGTGTTATTTATGACAAATTAAAAAGACTAAAATATCTTATTTTGGAACGAAGGAAATATATGACTAAGAAAAATTAGCCTCTTATTAATTAAATTTTGCATTTTTTTTCATTCCATTGCTTGTGAATTTTATAAACTTATACGCTATTTTCTTATATAACGGATCAAAATGCAAAATTAACAAATAAAAAATTAAAATATGTTAGATTCATACATAATAAGGATCAAAACTAGGTACTATAAGTTTTTATATATCCAACAAAATGTAGGTACTATAATTTTTTAAGTATAGAAAAATGGAATTCAACATCAACTTTTTCCTTCCAAGTGTTATTTTTGTGAATTGATAACACAAAAAGTTCTTACTACGCAATGAAAAGATTAACTAAAATAATTAGATTTTATAATAATAATTATCATTCACTAGTAATCTATAAAATATTTTAACAACTGTAAAGGTGTTGCCTAATTTTAATACACATTATCATTTCACAATCGACTCTATTGTTCAATTACATATTTTAAATTAAATAGTTTTTTAATAACTTGAAAATTGATATTGTATATATCAATAATAATGAATTTTAATATTCTATATTATATGAATAATATGTATTTAAATGAAGTGACATAAACAAAAAATCTTCTTTTACTTTAAACTTAATTTGGAAGTTTTTAATTCAAACTAAATAAGATGTAGTAAGTTTTTTTTAAACGCACACGGTATAATCATGGGAAGGAACATGAAAAAAAAATTAAAGCTAAATAAGATGAAAGTTTTATTTTTAAAATACACACGATATAAACATGAAAATGCACACACAAAAAAATTAAGGTAAATAAGATGGAAGTTTTACTTTTAAGAATAAATAGTTAAAGCTTGAAAACAAATATATATAAACAAAAAAGAAGTTAAATAAGATAGGGGTATTTTGGTAATCAAATACTTTATTCTTAGAAATTATACCATGCATATTAATTTGAAAACAACAAAACAAGCACTCAATAAAAAATAATCCTAGTATAACTAATCCCAGTATAACTTATCCCATCATAACTTATCCCAGCATAACTACATTCACAACCAAACGACACCTTAGGGTTTTTAAGAGATTCACCAATTGAGGCTTCCAAGGGTGATTTCCCTCTGTACTTCTTATTGTTTAAGGAATGTTAATATTCCTGCATTGTTAATTTTGTAAAAGCATGTGATTTAAAGTGCTATTCATGAACTATTGATGTTAGGTTTTGAACTATGGGTTGAGTTTTTTAATATAAATTTTTAAATGCTTCTTCCATGATATTTATAGAACTATTTTATTTAAATTGATGGTTGGTAAATGCATAGGGGTGTATGGGAATGGTTGATGAAAATAGGGGTACAATGGAATCCCCAAATTGGTTGTTTTTATATGGAAATGTGTAATAAACTCAACCCTCTTACATAATTTATTTTGGTTTGTGCATTATTACTTGGCTTGGGTTATTTATTAAAACTAATGCATAGTGTAATTAATTGAATGGTCAAGGATGGTTTTGACAACCTTATGGGGTACAATGGAATCCCCTAGTGAATTATTTATGAAAACATTGTAAGGTACACCGTAATCCCCCAATGATTTAAATAATGGAGCCTGCAGGTACATGGGAATCCCCTAAGTCTTGGCTAATGATATTGTTTGAAAACTATAGTCAGTATGACGATGACACTTAATAATGCCTTAATTATTAACCCCTGGAATTGTTGGTTTTGTTATTTTTAAAGGTTTTATTTGGGAAATAATGGGGGTTATGATAGCTAGTCGTGAAGGTGTGAGTTTGATGGATAGACACAGAAACTTATGTTTGCCAACATAAGGGTTGGTGTTGATGACCATGTGACTGTCGGGTACAAGAAATCCCCCATGTCTATACAATTATATATGAATCATGGTAGGTGAAGAGTACAAGAGAATCCCCAGCCATTTATGATATTTCTGGTTCGTGTGGCTAACACGCACTAGGCCCATTCAGTGGGAAACACTGGACCCATATAGCCCCTGGGTTGACTTATGATAGTAAAGATACAAAGCCCAGGTTAAGGTTTTAAAATACATGCTAAACCCTTTTCCCTATCCTTGCATGGTATATATATATATATATATATATATATATATATATATATATATATATATATGTATTTGCATATGGTTATGTATATTGGTTTGATTAATTTTGGATTAATGGCATTAAACTATCTTTATCCTTGGGTTACATGCTAGAGTTCACCCTAATAATTATTTTTTGGATATTATATCCCCATGGGATGTAGGAACTGGCTATACTTCAACTCTTTCTGCATAGTGATTAGAAGATTTAGGGACAACCTTTGAGTGAGGCTGAAATGGTGAGTTTCTATATTTTGGAAGACCCCTTTTCATGCAATGGATTTATTTATGTCTTTACTATTCCCTTTGGTTTTGTTTTGGCTATGGTCGGGGTCATATCCCGACTGGATATTATTAGGTTTTGATTAAAGGCTTTGTTGGACTACTTTGGGCATTGGCAGTGTCGGTAATTTTGTTAGCATTCGCATTAGTTTTTGTATATGTTAGATGTTAGGTTGTAAATGGTTCATTTTTTAATAGACTTATTATAATGTTATCAAAATGATATTCTCGTATCTTGTTATATTTTTATAATTCATCCAACGTGGGTGTAAGATGGGTAATGGTTTTGGTATTGGGAGTGGTCACCTATCCCTGTTGGACTTGAGATACCCTACACAATTAGGTGTAGGTTCGAGTTATGTCTGATTGGTATCAGAGCCTAGGTTCATGGTTAATATTGTGTCCAAAAAGTTGTGTCAAGTAGAGTCTCTTTTATAGTGTGTAGCGTGCCACACATATAAGGGATAGGATATGAGGCATTTACGAATATTTCTCTTTCTTCTATTCTATTTTTGGGTTGTAGAGTCTATGTAACGCCTAAAAAATCTGTCCTAAGATGTCACATAGTTCTTAGGACCATAAGTGATCCCAAGCTAACCCTTCTAATGGAATACTACTATGAAACTGATTTAATATGAATGAATGACTGAGTTTACTGCGTAGAAACATAGAGAAATGGTGAAATCTGTAAAACACAATACTGGTACCACTTTTACAACCTAATAAAGTCTGAAAAGAGGGACTAAAATTATAATACTGACTCTAATTGACATCTGTGAATCCTCTACTATACTGACTATAAATAATTAGGAAGCTACTCCAACTATCGCTAATCAATACATATGGATAAGAAAAGACAAAACATAAATAAATCCAGTTGAAGTCCCCAAAGTAGGAGGACTTATCACTATGCTAGCTGGAATCTGCAATTATCTGAGTTTGAATGCACCTACTAGATCTTGTACCAATATTATGAGACAATGTAGCACATAGACATTTATGTGGATCATTACTTTGAAGATGTACTGAGTAAATGGGGGTGTATGCATTACATCAACAATATCATTACGCTTTATAAAATCATGCATGCTGATATAAATTACTCACATAGCTTGAATAAATCTGAAATCTAAATCTTATAAATCATGAATAAGGAAACATTTAGCATAAACTTCGTGATTCACTATAATTATTTCTAAAATCTGTAAATCTCCTCTTATTCTCAAAGCTTGTAAGAAAAAGGAATCTTAAAACAATAACTTTCAAAACTTATGCTTTTATCTTTAGGAGAATCGGACTTTAGGAACTCAAAAACTTGGAAAATTTAGGACGATAAATCTTTGGAGACTTTGAGACTCTAGGAACTTGGGAGTTTCTTCTAACCGACATAAACCATGTGAGATGGCTTGGATTCCAACATCTTACCCACGTTGGGGAGAGCTATTCTACCCTTGCCATCAAAGTAGAACCTTAAATTTAGTGATCACTATCTTAACCCACTTGGGGTAAATCATAATTCTACAGTGGCTCGTAGTTCTGAGGCATAAGACCTCGGAATCGAGCCTAAATTGGTGCTAAATACAACTCCCATACTTAGGCTCAGAACTTTTAGGAAATCCACCTTAACAGTAAAAGGATGTATAGAGGAAGCCAATTATGCTTCTCTTTGCTTTAAATCATAAATAATGTTGATTCCTATTTTAGCTTAGGATTCAAAGATCAAATTTCTTTCTTGAAACTTTGTAAGCAATTATCAATAAGGCTTAAAATCATGCTCTTCTTAAAATATCAAGGCTAGATCTTAGGGCTTAAAGCCCATGTTTCAAACTTATGTTAAAACACCAAAGGTTCATGCTTGATAAAGTAATTATTAATAAATCAACTTAAAATCTGGAAATTTCAGCAATAAGCATGAAAATGTAAACATAATCATGCAATATCATAGAAAAACATCATACTCAATATGCTTCTTGAAAAAACTTCAACAATATCAAAATAATGAAATCAAGAATCTCAATATCATGCTTAAACTCAATAAAAAAAATCTGGAAAATCGCATTACATGCTAAATATATGAAAATAGTCATGTAATTCAACATTCAATTACTTGAAATCTCATAATCTTCAAACAATAAATATTGGATATAAACCCTAATTTCATTTTCATGAGAAATCACCTAAAATTATATAACTTTTGTAATTAAAATAGGTTTTGGGCACAAGGATGAAATATTTATCCTTGTTCAATCCCCACATACCTTATTTGGCTTGATTCAATGGAACAAGTTGAATTTTGAAGTATTGACAATGTTCTTGGAGGCTTTTCTTGAAGGTTCTTGAATAGTGATGTTTTGATTCTTGAGTTTTCTTGAAAAAGGGTTTGAACCTTATTATTGAGGGTTGATCTTGAAAGGAACTCTAATTTTGATGCTATGGATGAATATGTAGTTATGAGCTTTGATTTGATGTAATGAGGTATTAAAAATGGTGGAAATGACCTAAAAATCCTTCTAAAAATGGCTTAAAATCACAAAACGGAGGTCCCCGACGGTTTGGACGACGAACCGTCGCCCTGGGGATGGACCGTCCCTTCAACTCATCCTTTTTTGTCTAGCAAATAGGCTTACTGCCTCAGTTGTGATGGTTTGGGCGATGGTCCGTCGCAGGCGCGATGGTCCGTCGCAGGCGCGATGGTCCGTCGCAGGCGCGATGGTCCGTCGGCCTTCCCATCAAACTTTGGCAGTCCAGATAGCTCACTGTAAAATGGCCATAACTTTTTATATCGATACCGGATTTTGGCAAAATTGGTATCATTGGAAAGATAATTCAATTATATATCTATTAGTGAGTTATGAGATCAAAAATTCATAGTATAAAAATGGATATTCTTGTTTGAAGTTGACTATACCAATATCCTTCTCAAGAATTCAATCGATAAGGAATGTTTTGATTTGCCTAATAGCTAGGACATATTTGAGGCCTTAATACAGATCGAACTTGATCATAAAACTACCAAATCACTAAAATTTATTTATCATGAGGTTGAAGGATGGTTTTACTATCGGTTGGAATTCTCGGGGTATTACAATATCTCCCCCTGGGGAGCATTCATCCTCGAATAAGGTTGGCTAGCTGAGAAAATTGAGGATGCACAACTGAAATAAATTACTAAACTAATTCTACATCATTCTAATCCCTTGAGTACTTCTAGGAATGCATGAACTTATAATAAGAATAGCTATATAGCTGAATCTTTGATTAGAGAAGAACTAAATTAAGGAAAACTATCACCTTCGACTGGATCTGAGTTCGTAGAGAAGAGATAACAGGTTTATAACATTAAAACTTTGGGTATTACAACACCCCCTCCTCGGGATCATTCATCCCCGAATTATACTTATTTAGTTGAAATACTAGAAAAGACTAAGATGATATACAAGATACTTACGGACTGAACCATGACTTAATATTTGAATATTAAACCGATTCATGATGCATGAAATAAACTGAATTTCACAATCTACATGGATGCGAACAAACTATCTTTTGAAATGTTCATACTCATAAAATTTTAGGTTGTGAGACTATACTAAATCGGAAGATGTAAACTGGATTTCCGGCTGCATGGACTAAATTATGTTGAATGCTCTCCCCCAAATAGGGTATTTCTGCAATACCTTTCTAAGAAATTTCTAAGGCCATTAGGGAGTAAGGGACTCTGGGCATGATCTGAAGAAGACTTCAGAATAAAGAATTACAACATTACTCCAAATATAGCATGGAACATAGACCTGTGAATCATAAGTTAAGATAGAAGTACTAGGCCTCAAGCACTGCAACTTCTCTCTTTAAAGATTAACCATACTTCTAAAATAATCTCTCAACTAAACTTTCCCCTTAAACACCATACTTGTTGACTCAACTTATAATTCTTACCTGTCCGTTGACAAATCCATCTACAAAAGTCTAACAAAATTCAACTCTCTAGTTATGGTCAAACCTAACTCGAAATCACAAGGTACCACACATAACACCATAACATAACACCAGTCAGAATCATGAATTCACATGCATATGCACTTTTCACAACTTTTTATCTCCAGAATAATCGTCAATACCACTCCAACAACTACAATCTACCTAGCACTAGACATTTACTAACACTCAATACATCCCTCCGCATGTATACAAACATGACATTCAAGCCTATCTTCACAACCCCATATGCAATTCTAAACAAACACTGATAAAACATCTTTTACATATCCTACAAACCTCTATCAAGATCAGCTCCATGCACTATTCTTCGAAAAGACATACATAAAACTTCAACTACTCACACATAGCATATAAAATATTAACCTACCATGATGTGTATCAATGACTTGGCCTTAATCCTACTTCACACTTATAGCCTTAGCTAAAATAAGCATACAACAATTTTCTATTAACAAGAAATATTTACTCTCTCCCATCCAGACAACTGTTCATCATCACTACCTTGACCTAAGAAAAGGTAATAAAAGGTTAGAACATGAGGAACTGAAAGATGAAGGGATAATGTGTACAACTTGACACTCAACTGAGGCTTGAGGAACAAAATATTTAACATCATGAACTCATCAAAGAGGTCTAATCTGAGGACATACATGATATAAATCAAAATTTCGCTGATCATTAAGAGTATTTCTTGAGTGCTTGAACTAAACATACTATAAAGCTTGAGTACATGTGTCATGAGCTGCATGACCTAAATTTGGAGTTCATCACTTATAGAATGTGACTCCAACTGCCGAAAGAACTAGAACTCATAATATTGGGAACTAGGAGGGTACATGATTCTCTATCATATGCATGAACATGAAATATGATTATGGAACTGAAACATAAGGCATGAGTAGGTAATGGGATAAATGGAAATACTGAAATAAGAATAGCTCAGGCATCATCCTCTCTTATGGGTTTTCTACACTACACAGGCATCTCAATAAGAATCTGGAAGTCTGACTTGGTTACTTCTTCTGTCATCTCCCTCTTAGACTTAATCTATCACTCTCAGTCTGTGAACCATTATATAAACTTTAATCTAAACTGAAATTACTTTATTCTAGAGTCTGGGATAAAATCAATACACATACAACTAAACTTACCCTGAAGGACTATATCTTCACGTATAACACCCAATTGTAACACCTCTTTCTAAGATTCAACTCTTAGATTTCTATAGCCCCATAATCCATCATATAACAACTTCAAAACTCGCCAACTTAGATTCTCACACTAAACATGGATATCTATAAGCCTTTGTTGAACTTCCTTCATACTCTGCTAATATTACATCTCTAACTTACCATATCACCAATCTGTAACCCATAAGTTAACTGACAAGAACATCATATACTATACAACCTCATTCATACTTATCAACTCAAGGGTATTACCAACCATACACAATATGTAATAACCTTAGAAATACAAGGCAACACTATATTACCTTAAGCATATAGTCGCATATTATACATGCAACACCATACTTAATAACGAATAACTAAACGCAAACTCAATTTTACATAGTTCAAGCTTACAAGATCACTCCCATATAATTAGCCATACTAACTAAGGAATCATTACACCCACCTTTGTAACCATCCACTATTCAAACTTAATGTATAGTGTCAAGCATGATTTGACAACTCACCTTACATATAATTCTCCCTCGGAAACTATAAAATATAACATCAAGAAACACTTCTCCATTAGAACTTTCGAGCAACAATAATTGATCAAAATTATATGGCCTATCTTATTCATAACCCATTAACACATCCTTCTTCTACACCTCATTACTATTTACCCTTTTATACATCTGAATTACTATCATAGCTTTATAAGTCTCAACTAAACACGCTTTTTACCAGCTCAAGGGAAACCTAAATCAATGCCAATAGACCACTAGATGCTTCATTAATATCCTATACTTTTCAAACATAATAAATACTATCAATAACTCTTCCCATACTTCAAGCAACAATAATTCACCTTACTAATAATTCTTTCTCTACCTTCCACTAAACTAACACACAAGGACACATCACCTTAATGCATCTCAATAACATGCACACGCTTACATCTATACTTCCTACCAATTATCAATCCCACATCTTCTTGACACTACTCTTCTATACCTATACTTCCAACTATAATATTGTTCTACTATTCATAAATCATAACACTGAAGTTCATAATATCCCTCGAATGCATACTATACTTAACAGTCTTGGTTTATACTATCTCCTCTCATAAGCATTAACTATATTAAAGGGGTGAATGGTCAATCTGAATGCATATCTAATTTTGCATCAATTGATCAACTCATAAGAATGAGGACATAACTTTCAGCTTAAGGGACTTATGAAACACTAAAGAGATCCTCTCCTACCCTTTTGGGTGCATTCTGAAACTTCTTGCTAGCATATCTAAGAGCATTATCAGGGGAGAAAATTGGAACTTGCTAATTGTGTTATCTCAAGAATAATGTTAGATGGGTAAGTATAGATTAACATTACGAATTCTAAGAAGGAATCTGAAAGCATATCTGACTTGGTCTTAATACACTATTTCCATTAACATGAATGAAGTTCTTCAAAACTTGAAACATAAAAGCATTGATGAAATACTTTTGAGATTGCGTATAATCGCATAACTATCGGTGGGGACTATCTAAGAAAGCTCTATCTATAAAGATTTAAGCATGACTATTTTTATTACCTTAAAAGTAAGGCAGAGATGGTCTGAATAGAGAAAGATGAGAATCTATATAAGTTTTTTAGAGAACCTTTCTATAGCACAATTTGAGACATGAAAAAAGAAAAACATTTTATAAATGCCCTATTGATGCTCGAAGAAAAGTACAGACATCTCTGTACCATTCTTAAGACTCTACTTGACACGGCTTCACAGACACCCTAGGATACTTGAACTCTGTGATCTGATACTAAGTTTGTAATGCCCCAAAAATCTGTCCTGAGACGTCACATGGTGCTTAGAACCACAAGTGATCCTAAGATAACCCTTTTAATGGCATACTAATAAGTAACTGATTAAATAAAAATGGATGACTGAGTTTACTATGCAGAAACATAGAGAAATGCTAAAATCTATAAAATACAATACTGATACCACTTTTACATTCTAATAAAATCTAAAGAAAGGGACTAAATATACAATACTGATTCTAACTGACATCTATGAGGCCTCTACTATATTGACTATAAATAGTTAAGAAGCTACTCCAACTATCGCTAATCAATACATATGAATAAGAAAAGGCACAACATAAATAAATCCAGTTGTAGTCCCTGAAGTAGGAGGACTCATCACCTTACTGTCTGAGTCTAAATACGTCTCCTAGAATATGTACCAATATTATGAGATAATGTAGCACATAGACATATATGTGGATCAGTACTTTGAGGATGTACTGAGTATATGGGGGTGTATGCATTAAGTCAACAATATCATTTCTCTTTATAAAACCATGTATGCTGATATAAATGACTCATATACCTTGAATAAATCTAAGATCTAAATCTCAAAAATCATGAATAATGAAATATGTGGCATAAATCTCGTGAGTCATTATACTTAGTTCTAAAATTTACAGTTCTCCTTTTATTCTTAAAGCTTGTAAGCAAAAGAAATCTTAAAATAATAACTTTCAAAACTTATGCTTTTATATTGTGGAGAATAGGACTTTGGGAACACAAGAAGTTGGGAACTTTAGGACTATAAAGCTTTGAAGACTTGTAAACTCTGGGAACTTAGGAGTTTATTCTAACCAACAAAACTCATGCGAGCTGACATGGAGTCCAACATCTTACCCATATTTGGAAGAGTTGTTCTAACCTTGCCATCAAGGTAGAACCTTAACTTTAGTGATCACTATCTTAACCCACTTGGGGTAAATCATAATCCTATGGTGGCTCATAGTTCTGAGGCATGAGACCTTAGAATCAAGCCTAACTCGGTGCTAAATACAACTTCAATACTTAGGCGTAGAACTTTTAGGAAATCCTCCTTACAACATTACAAGGATGTACAGAGGAAGTCAATTATGCTTTTCTTTTCTTTAAATCATAAATACTGCGGATTCCAATTTTAGTTTAGGATTCAAAGATCAACTTTCTTTCTTAAAACATGATAAACAATCATCAAGGAGGCTTAAAATCATGATCTTCTTAAAATATCAAGGCTAAATCTTAGGGCTTAAAGTCCATGTTTCAAACTTATATTAAAACACCAAAAGGTTCATGCTCGATAATGTAATTAATGATAAATCAACTCAAAATCTAGAAATTTCAGAAATAAGCATGAAAATATAAACATAGTCATGTAATATCATAGCAAAATATCATACTCAATAGCTTCTTGAAAATACATCAACAATATCAAAATAATGAAATCAAGAATCTCAATATCATGCTTAAACTCAATTGGAAAATTTTGGAAAACCACATTACATACATAAATGTATGAAAATAGTCATGTAATTCAATATTCAATCGCTTGAAATATCATAATCTTCAAACAATAAAAATTGGGCATAAATCGTAACTTCAATTTCATGAGAAATCACTAAAAATCAAATAACTTTTGTAATTAAAATAGGTTTTGGGAACACGAATAAAAAAATTTTCCTTTTTCAAACCTCACATACCTCATTTGTCTTGATTCAATGGAACAAGTTGAATTTTGAAGCCTTGAGAATGTTCTTGGAGGCTTTTCTTGAAGGTTCATGAATGATGATGTTTTGATTCTTGAATTTTTTTGAAGAAGGATTTGAACCTTATTATTGAGGTTTGATATTGAAAGGAACCCTAATTTTGCAGCTATGGATGAATATGAAGTTATGAGCTTTGATTTGATTGAATTAGGCATTAGAAAGGGTGGAAAGAACCCAAAAATCCTTTTAAAATGGCTTAAAATTGCTAAACAGAGATCCCCAATAGTTTGGGCGACAAATCGTCGCCCTGGGGATGGACCGTCCTTTCGACCCATCACTTTTTGGCAAGAAATAATCTTACTACCTCAGTTGTGATGGTTTGGACGATGGTCCATCACAGGCACGATGGTCTATCGGCCTTCCCGTTGCACTTTGGCAGTCCGAATAGCTCACTATAAAACTGCCATAACTTTTTACCCTGATACAAAAATTTATCAAAATTTGTATCATTGAAAAGATAATTTAATTATCTATCATTTGGTGGGTCATGATCTTAAAAGTTTGTAGTAGAACAAAAGATATTCTCTTTTGAAGTTGACTGTACCAATATCCTTCTTAAGAATTCAATCGGTGAGGGAAGTTTTGATTTGCCTAATAGCTAGGACATATTTGTCACCTTAATACATATTAAACTTGATCATAAAACTACCAAATCACTAAAATTTATTTCTCATGAGTTTGAAGTGTGGTTCTACTATCAGTTGAAATTCTCCGGATATTACAATATCTCCCCCTTGGGAACATTTGTTCTCAAAGCTGAGAAAATTGAGGATGCACATCTAAAATAAATCACTAAACTGATGCTACATCATTCTAATCCTTTAAGTACATTTGGGAATTCATGAAATCATAATAAAATAGCTATATAGCCGAATCTATGATTAGAAAAGAATGAAATTAAGGAAGACTATCACCTTCGGTTGGATCTGAGTTTAAAGGGAAGAGATAAGAGGTTTATGACATTAAAACTCAGGTTATTGCAATCTCAGGACCTGTATCTCTCTAATTCTTATTTATTTGTTGTTTAGATCATGCCACCCAGAAGATCTGATGTCCGTGGGAAGCCTTCTATCCCATCTGAGGATAATAGAAATGGAGCCTATCCTACTCCAAAAATCAATCTAGGTCTAGGGACATTATCTCTGATGGTCCTAATAGAGCTCCACCGATTTCTTCTATCCTTCCTTAGATCCTCAAGCTGATATATCTAATGTTAAGTTTTGCCAGTCGATCCATTTACTTACTCAGTTGGTTGCCTCTAAGCTGAGCATGTTGATTTTGCTTTCAAATCATCTAATGCTATAAATTATCCAATTTATGATATTGTACCCTCTTATTTTCATTGGTATGAAAGTTGAGGAAGATCCTCAATATTTTATATATGAGATTTAAAAGATATTTCATATTATGCATGTCATTGAGGTGGAAGGTATGAAGTTTTCATCCTGTCAGTTGAATGATGTAGAACATAACTGGTATGAAGAGTGGGAGCAGCTCATGGGTGTAGATGTTGAGTCCGCCTTCCAAGAGGACTTTATTAAATTTTTTCTCGATTGGTTTTTCTCAATATTTGAGGAAGGTAAATATTAAATAATTTGTGAATCCAAGGCAAAGAAGGATAATAATTAAGGAGAATAACTTGAAGCTCCATCAGTTATCCCGATATACTTCTGAGTTGGTATTAGCATAAGGGCTTGAATGAAAAATTTTACTTCTAGGTTGTCCCATGATTTGAGTCTAGACATTAAGGCTGCCATATTGAACAAGGACATAGATAATTATCAACTTGTGGTTTATATGCATCAAGTTGAGATAGAGAAAAGAAAAGAAGTTGAGATTAGGGAAAGGAAGAGCAAGAAATTTTGGCATTTTAAATATAAGGAAGGTCAACAACAGAGTGGAAGGGATGGTGAAAAGTGGCCCAAGAAGAAGTGGGGTAATTCTATGTCCTACTCGATGACTAGTGCCCCATACCAAGGCACAGGGTGATCAATCTCAGGCTAGTGGCGACCAATAAGCTCCATTATATCCTCTCTATAGATTTTATGGTGTATTATATTGGGGTTTTTGTGATAAGAGAATGGAAAAGTTCTTTAAATATGGTCAGCTAGGGCATATGATAAGAAACTATCCCGTGGGTAAGGTTTTATCTTGGGAAAACAAAGTTTTGGTTGCCTCTTTATCAGCTTCTGCACCAAGGGTACACCATCTGGCTTTGGTATAGGTCAGAACCGACTCTATGCTCTAACTAACCATCAAGAGTCTGAGGCATTGCCTGATATTGTTACTGGTACATTAAAACTCTTTTATTTTGATGAGTACTATTTACCTCTTACAGGGTCCACTTTCTCTTATGTGACCATATTTGTGGCGGTGTATTTTGGTTTTAATCCTGAGTATATTTCGGACCAATTATCTATTTCTACCTCGGTGGGTTAATCTATGGTATCTAGAAGAATGTATAGGGGTTATATGGTATCTATGGGTTGTAGGGAGATTTTGGTGGATCTGTCTGAATTTGACATGGTTGATTTTTATGTAATATTGAGGATGGACTAGCTAGACTCGTGCTATGCCTCTTTAGATTTTTGTACCCGTACGATCATCTTTAAATTCCCTAATGAGCTAGTTATTAAGTGGGAAGGAGGATCTCTAGTTCCTACAAGAAGGTCCATATCATATATTAGACCCAAGAAATTAATTTCCATGAGGTATCGCTATTATTTGGTCTGGGTTAAAAATTCTAACTTGTAGGGTCCTTTATATTATGTCCCTGTGGTAAATGAATTCCTAGAGGTCTTCCCTAATGTGATCCCTGGTGTTCCCCCTAATAGGGAGATTGATATTAGGATTGATCTTATTTTGGACACTTATCCATTCTCTATTCCACCGTATAGAATAGCTCCAGCGTAGTTAAAGGAGCTTAAGGAGTAATTAAAAGATCTTCTAGGAAAGGGTTTCATCTATCCTAGCTTGTCCTCGTAGGGTACACCAATAATATTTGTACGTAAGAAGGATGGTTACCTTCGGATGTGTACTGATTATCATTTATTAAATAAGGTGATGATAAAGAATAGGTTTCCTCTTCCAAGGATAGATGATTTGTTTGATCAACTTTATGGTGCTAAGTTCTTCTCTAAGATCAATCTTCAATCTGGGTATCATTAGTTAAAAATTAGGGAGGTAGATATCCCTAAAACTTCCTTCAGTACCCAATATGGGCATTTTCAATTATTGGTTTATCTTTTGTGTTGACTAGTGCCTCGACACCATTTATGGACTTGATGAATTGAGATTTTTATTTTTGGATTTGTTCGTCATCATATTTAATTTTTATGTCTTGGTGTACTCTAAGATTAAAGAAGATCATGTCAATCACATTCGTATTGTGTTGCAAAACTTGAAAGAGCAGTAGTTGTATGCTAAGTTTGCTAAGTGTGAATTGTATTTGAATGTTGTTTCTTTTCTAGGCCTTGACATATATAGTGAAGGGATCATGGTGTATCCACAGAAGGTTGTAGTAGTTAAGAAGTGACCTAGACCCACAACTCCAATCGATATCCAGAGTTTCCTGAGTTTAGCTGGTTACTATAGGAGATTTATGGAAAGTTTCTCTTCTATAGCTATCACATTAACTAAGTTAACACAAAAAAGGGTGGCGTTCTTATGGTCTGATGCTTATGAGGGTAGTTTCGACAAGCTGAATGATAACCTATTTTTTCCTTTGGTCTTGACTTTTCCTGAAGGCACTAATGGTTTTGTTATCTATTGTGATGTGTCTCGTGTGGGGCTTGGTTGCATTTGATGCAGCATGGCAAGGTGTTAGCTTATGCCTCTAGATAGTTACAAGTGCATGTAAAATATTATTTGACTTGTTACTTGGTGTTATTGGTGTGGTTTTCGCATTAAAAATTTGGTGTCACTATTTTGATGAGGGGTATGTAGATATCTTTTCTGATCATAAGAGCCTGCAATATATGTTCACCAGAAGAAGCTTAATCTCAGATAAGGAAATTTCTTAAGTTATTAAAAAACTATGACATGAGTCTATACTACCATATAGGTAAAGCTAAAGTAGTTGGTGATGCTCTTAGCAGGTTATCCATAAGGACTCAAGCTCATGTGGATGAACATAAGTGGGATTTAGTGAAAGATGTTCACAATTTAGCTAACCTTGGAGTTCATATCTTAGAGTCTGAAGATGGTGGTGTGTTTGTTCAAGAGGTGGAAAAGTTATATCATTAAGCTGAGTTGATTGAGAAGCATGTGTTAGATCTTATCTTGATGGAAATCAAGGGGGATGTAGGTGAGCAGAAAGTGATGACCTTTAAAATTCATAGAGATTGTACCTTCAGGTACCAAGGCAGTTTATGTGTTCCTGATGTAGATAGATTATGAGAGAGGATCTTGGCTAAGGCTTATGAGTCACGTGATGCCATTCATCCTTATTCGATAAAAATATCTCATGACCTTAAGGAAATCTATTGGTGGAATAATATGAAGTAAGATATAGAAAGTGTTATAGCTAAATGCATGGTGTACCAACAAGTAAAGGTAAAGAATTTGCGGCTCAGGGGGTTGTATCATGAAATTTAGTTGCCCATGAGGAAGTAGAAAGTGATTAATATGAACTTCGTTATTGCTCTTGGTCTCAGAATTACTTTTGATTTGATTTGGGTCTTTGTACATGGGATAACTAAGCCTGCTCACTTCTTGCCAGTGAGGACTAATTTTTTAGCAAAAGATTATGCATAATCGTTCTTTGAGGAAATTGTGAAGTTTTATGGGGTGCCTATTTCTATTATGTTAGATCATGGTACTCAGTTGTTATTACAATTTTGGCATTCATTTTAGAGAGGTTTGGGGACCACGGTAAACCTTAATACTTCTTTCTACCGGCAGTAGGATAAGCAAGTGAAAAGGATTATTAAGACATTGGAAGATATGCTTCAAGCTTGCGTGAGTGACTATGGTGATAGTTGGGTTGATCATTTTCCTCTTATAGAGTTTGACTATTATAATATCTACCACTCTAGTATTGGGATGGCTCCATTTGAGGCATTATATGGTAGAAGCTATAGATCTCATATTGGGTGGTTTAGAGTCGGTGAGGCAAATATATTTGGCCCAAATTTTGTTCATCAAGAAATGGAGAAGGTGAAGGTAATTTGGGATAGGCTTAAAGCCTCCCAAAGTATTCAAAAGTCCTATGAAGATATTATGCATAGGGAGTTAAAGTTTGAGGTGAAGAATAGAGTGTTCTTGAAGGTGTCTACCATAAAGGGGGTGATGTTATTTGGGAAGAAGGGGAAACTCAGTCCCTTTTATGTTGGTCCAAACTTTGTGTTGAAAAAGGTTTGGTAGTGTTTAGTATGACTTGGACTTTCCCTCTACTTTGAGTTCTATTTACTCGGTGTTCCGTTTTGATGTGGGGAAAGAGTTTGGGTGACCTATCGTTAATTGTGCCTATCAAGGATATTGGTATTTCATATTTCTTTTCTTATGAGGAAGTCCCAATTGAAATCTTGGAACGACAAGTTATTGGTTGCGGACTAAGGATGTAGCTTCGATAAATGTTTTATGGAGAACCACAAGGTTGAAGAGGATACTTGGGAAGCAGAAGAGGATATCAAGTCAAATATAGATTCCTATTACATCTTTTGAAAATCATGCTTAAGTTATGTGTTATTCCTAAAATGTTTATTTTTTGTCTTTATTAAAGGGAAAATTGTAAAATTCCTTGGTATTCTTGTTTTATGTCTTAAATGTAAGAGTAGTGAAGTTTGGGGTCTAATCGTGTGGGTAAATAGCTTATCCCATAATTTATGGAAGAATGATCCAAGTGGGGGAGAGTAGAAACACCCCAGATTTTGGCCCTTAAAAATTTCTTTAGCTTTGATCTCACTGTCTTGGTTACAACTTGACCCACGATTCGTATAGTATCTTGATGGGTCAGGTGAATATAGCAGTAAGGTGATCATCATATGGTGTTGAGTTTTTGACCTGGATATAACTTGAGGGAATAAGTCCTAATGGCTCGTGATGAATCATCAAGTGGATTCGTAACCAAATAATGTAAGTTTGTGGAAGATTCTTCTCTGAGTACGAGTGGCTCACTAAGAGCAGTAAAGATATCTTACGAGTTGTGGGATGATGTCAAAAAGAAGTCCAGTGTTTAGCCTATTAGGGTTTTGTGTTGACTATGCCTAGCCCTTACGAGTCATAGGGTCTTATTATATGTTGGTTGATAGATTCGTAAGGATGATAGTTTGTGTTCTTGGTAAGACAGTCCTGGTTACGACTCAGGGTAACATATCTTAAGGAGTGGTTATGAGTCAGTGGTTGACTCATAGTCAAAGGCAATATTTTCCCCGCTTTTAAGTTAAGGGCATTCTGGACATTTCCTTTTTTTTCCAACTTGAAACCCAGTCTTATAACCTCTTTAGGTTATCCTTAACCCTCATAAACACATAAAATGGACTCTTAAACACTCTCAAATCCTCAAGGTCAAGGACACTTACAGTTTTCAAGAGATTAACCAATTGAGGCTTTCCAAGATTGATTTCGCTCCATACTTTTTGGTGTTAAAGGAATGTTCCTCATCCCTCATTGTCCATTTTGTAAAAGTATGTGATTTAAAGTGTTATTCATGAACTGTTGATGTTGGGTTTTGAACTATGGGTTAAACATTTCTAATTTAAATTGTTTAAATATTTATTCCATGATATTTATGGAACTAGTGTGTTCAAATTAATGGTTAGTAAATGCATTGGGTTGCATGGTAACAGTGGATGGAAATAGGGGTATAATGGAATACCCAAATTGGTTCTTTTGGTATGGTAATTGGTAATAAACTCAACCCTCTTGCATAATTGATTTTTGTTTATGAATTATTACTTGGCTTGGCTTGTTTCTTGAAACTAATACATGGTGTAAATGACTAAATGGTTAAGGGTGGTTTTAAAACCTTATGGGGTACAATGGAATCACCGAAGTCAACGATTTGGGAAAACCTCGTAGAGTAAATGGGAATCCCTAAGTGATTTTAATAATAGAGTATGCGGGGTACACAGAAATCCCCTAAATCTTGGTTAATGACATTGTTTACAAACTACAGTTGGCGTGACGATACTACTTAATAATGCCTCAATAATTGACTCCTGGAATTGGTTGTTTGGTTATGTGTTAAATGTTTTAATTGGTCAATAATGGATATTGTGATAGCTAGTCATGAAGGTGTGAGTCCGATGAATGGACACTAGAAACTCATGTTTGCCGACATTAGGGTTGGTCTTGATGATAGTGTTCTTGTGTGGTGCAAGGGACTCCCCTAAGTCTATACATAGATATATGTATCATAGAAGGCGAAGGGTATAAGAGAATCCTTGGCCATTTATGATATCTCTATTTCCTGGGGATAACACGCACTAGGACCCGTTCAGGGGGGTAACACTGGACCCATATATCCCATGAATGGACTTATGGTGGTAAATCTACACAGCCCATGTTAAGGTTTTGAAATGCATGCTAAACCTTGTTCCTTATCCTTGCATGGTATATATGTATATATGTATTTGCATATGGTTATGTACATTGGTTTTAATGGTTTTGGATTTATGGCATTACTTTATCTTTATCCCTGAGTTACATGGTTTCACTCACCCCACTAATCATCTTTGGATGTTGTATCCCCAAGTGATGTAGGAACCGACCATACTTCCACTTCTCCTACACATTGACTTGGTGATTCAAAGACAGATTTTGAGGTAAAATTGGATGCATTAGAAAGAGGAAATATTTATCTATAAGTTGGTGGGTCTTGAGCTCCAAATTCCATAATTCAAGAAGTTATATGCATTCAAAGTTGACCCTTGTAGGACTGAATACAAAAATTTGGTCAAATTAAAAGTTCTTAACTTACCTCAAAAGCCCTTTACACACTAGGTAAATGATAATGATACATATATATTCATATACAAATCATGGGATTAGAGTTTATAAATGTAAGAATAACGGTTCAAATTCTATCCTAAAAATGTGGGGTGTTACATAAATATACTGACATAACCCATCTCTGAATACAATACAGATACTAGTCTAGTACATAAAAGGGAGAGTAAAAATATTCCAAATGCCAGGAGCTCACCATATGTATCTGAACCATAGCTGGCCCCATGATGCACACAACAATAATGAGAACCCGTACTATGATCTACAGGCTACAAAGATGTAGTATGAGTACCAACACGTGGTAATCAGTAGGCAACTAGCGATTGAGCTCCAAAGATAATGCTAATATAAATTGCATGCAAGCAGGAATGTAAACTACACCTAAATATTTAGCAAACTACCTAATAAGGTTAATAAGACCATAAGCATAACTATTTTATCCATTACCAAGCAACTAACATAGTAAGCTAACAGAACAGTAAGGACGAGTTACCATATTCCAACCATACTCTGAGACCCTAGCAGTATACCGTGTATCACAAGACAATATACGAATAAAGAGTTGAATAAGAATATGTATAGTGGTATTCAAGGACAAGGAATGGATATACAACATGAATAACTGAAAGAAGAAAGGGATATACAATAATACCATCACTACTATAGATAAATATATATATATATAATAAGGCAAACTAAAGGATACAAGCTAAGTAATCACACTAGCATCTCCAAGCCTCCTAATCATAGTAGGAACTAGTACTAATATAATCAGGGTCTCTGATCTATACATCCATACAAGAGATAATTATCCATATAAGGAAACCATAAAGAAAGGGATCATATATCAAGGTCTAAAGCCATAATGCCTAACCATGGGATAATTATATGTAATAATATAATCGTAAAATAAAAGGATAGAAATATACCTCAAGTATCAATATCGATCCAATAATTAACCTGTCACAAACTAACCATAATAAAAATAACAATAACAATATAAGGTAACCAGATAGTCCAGACAAACAATGCCTAATAGTGCTTTTCATTAACCACCACCGTCATAGGCTCCGAAGTTTTAATCAACACTCAAAAAACAATAGTCCAAGCCTATACTTATGAAAGCTCCCATAATTCTGATAGATACAAGCTCCAAACATTATACTGCGAGCAATACTCATACCTATACATTCGCAACCCTCCATAAGGCTGATAAATATAGGGCAAACTGGTGATAGGTAATACGCATGCAAGAATAAAAGCCAAGATATAATCAATAATACCATAACCCATTCGAATGCAATAAAGTAACCCAGTGTATAAGCTCATATCATCAATATCATCATCAGTCACTTGATTTGAACAAAAACTTATATCTAACTATCATCATCAATCACTGTAGTTGAACCAAAACTCACATCATCAATATCATCATCAATCACCATACTTGAATCAGAACTCACATCATTAATATCCTCATCAACCATCAAACTTGAACTGAAACTCTCATTATAAATCGCTTGACTTGAACCAGAACTCAAATCATTAATATCATCATTAATTGACTATTTATTCAATACCATAGATATATGTGTGTGTATATATACATATATATCAGTGCATGGAAAGAACCATGGCTAAAGGAATGTAAATCATAAATCTAATGCCTGGGATAAACACCAAGACTAAATAATCATACGAGTGTAGAAAGGGTCAAAATCTCCCTCAATGAGGTAAATACTATGGATCAAAATCTATCTCAGTCAAATCTCTAAGAACATCATTATTAGTGTGCAAGGCTCATAAGTTATTCGTTAAGATTGTATGATACCCATTATGAGAAAACCTATTTTTAAAGTAAAAAGTTGGAACGAATCCCATTTTAGGAAAAGAGTAGTAATATCATATTTTCATTTGGACTCATACCATTTACTATTTAAGTGATCATGAATGTATAGAATCTTTGCATTCCATCACCAATAGTCACAAAAAATACCATTATAAGCGTTAATATGTCTACAGACTACGACCACATCCTTTACAATGATAAACACTTCCCGAAATTCAACCAATATCATAAACATGACCTTGGGTCCTATAATCTGTCCCAAATAAATACAACATAATAATCATGGCCATAGGATCAAATATATATCCAGAATAATAATAATAACATCATAATCCTACAAAAAACTAATGCAATCCACTAAGTAATATATTAAACACAATATTAAAGATTTATTAGTCTCAACTATGTCTAACATACTACCTTAAGAATATAAATCTTAGCCTAAGGTAGGTCGGGGGTCAACTTCTAGTCTCCAAAATCCATTTTTCATGAACATCTACCTTGATCTAGGCTACGGTATCTAAATTCATTTCTTGATGTTAAATAAGTCATAATTAGCACTAAGATAGAAATTCCACCTATAACACAAACAATTAAGTCAATTCTATGAAAATTTCCGGTCCAAGAAAAGCTAAAAAGTACAAATAAGACTATTTATAATATTTATGCTTCTAATACCTAAATCCACTACATATCTAGAATAATATCATAATCATAATACAAATTAGCTCTATATAAAAGAAGGTAATAGGATTATAGAAGTGTAAAAAGTATTTCACCTTATGGGTTAATTTCTCGTCTGGTCTCCAAACTCATAAATTGGGATAATTCATGGTAGTTTACCCAATATTACATCCTAACATTCCTATCTAACATGCCATATATAAAATTCACTATTTAATGAGGAAGAGACAAAAGCCTACCTTGATGCCTAACAAAAATCCTTCAATCTCCCATAAATTGTCCGTCTTTGATCCACAATCACAAAATACCATCACTCTATCAAAATCATTATGTACACATTATTAGGAGTAAAATGAAACCCAAATTCCTATACTCAAGACGAGTCTAAAAACGAATCCAAAAATGGGTTCAAAAAATAAAAGAGATAAAAAATATAATTTTTTTGTGCATATTCTCCATTCTCATACGAGTCTACAACTTAAAACCTATGCAAAAATAAATTAAAATTGGGCTTCAAATCAAAGAAAAATCATTTTTAAGCTTTACCGCAAAACCCCTAAGATAAATTTTGAAATCAATTATTTGAAGTTATTTTAAAGATGAAATTGAGGAAAAAATGATAATTATAAAATTATAAAACTTACCCATAGAAGAAATCTTGAAAACGCCTTTGGAATCTCCCAAATCCGAGCTCCCAAGCCTAAAAATGGTGAAAATGGGTTTTTGATTCTCATCTTGGGTGAAAATCATGTAAAATAAAAAATAATTTCTTGTGAAATGGGGGTAATAGATTTATAAATTGATACATAAAAGATTAGGCGAGAAAAATACATTGAAAATCATCCAAATCGGAGCTTTCTAGCACTCAAAATTCCAAAAATACGAATATGGGGTCTTATACTCAGCGATGGTCGCTTAAGAGACATTTTGATAGCTTAAGCGACCTGATCAGAGTGTAAAAATGTAACTTAAGCAACCAAAATTTCTCTTAATCGAATAGGTGAAATGGTGAAAGGATCACTTTCGCGAACACACCAACACCAAAAAAGTAAAAAATTTATTTTTGACTAACGAAACTTATCTGGAACCCTATGAACATTATCCAATAGTGAAATTTGATTTTAAAACCCATTTTAGATACAATGGAATCATTAAAACTTTCCTCTGAGATCATTTTAACTAAATGTTTATCCCACACCTATAGTTCTACTTTTCATAAAATTCGACCATTAGCCCAAAATAAGTCAGGAATCTTCGAGACCAGAACCAAGGGTCACCCTAGCCTAAAATAAATGTTCTAGAGCTGTTAGTTGAATAGGAATTCTCATTCAATTTCACTAAAATTAGTTTCAGTTCAAGACCAAATCTTAAACAATAAAAGCTCCAAAACATAGAAATGATCCTAAAATCAAATGAACTATCCGATCACCGAACCGATAATTTTGACAAGTCATAAATAACCTATAACCGCTCTAGAAAGTATCAAAATCCCAAAAATGCATGCAAATCAAGGAAATGACCTAGAGGGTCATTAAAACACCTTATATCATAGTACAGGGCCTTGCGCCAAACCCTCTAGGGAAATGGCATACTGCTTCACCCCTACTATGCACTTAGACTGCACCCCTATCTATGTGATTTGATTGTGATACAACCCCTTGAACGTCAAAAAGCTATTTTCTTAACTTTTTTAAGTTGGGGGAAAAGTTATAAATGCAGATGTTTCATATTAGGAATCCCATAAAAGACCTAAACACTATATCCAGTGTACATATCCACAATTATACCTAACCTTTGGAAAAATGCAAGATTGGAGAGAGAAGAAGGCATCAAAGGCTCTACGTTAGATGTTTGTTTCTTTACTTTTATTTTATTGTGGGTTTTACTTATGAATTCAATTATTGTGATTCTTTATATAACAATGAGTGGATAAACATCCTCATCCTATGTCTGAGTCTATGAACCTTAGTACTTAGTGTTTAATCAAGTTGGTTTAAAGTTTATTATCATATTTGGTTGTTCATATGTTCTTGTAATCACTATTTTATTAACTTGCAAGCTTTACAATACATTTATATTTCTATTGTGATCCCGAAAAAAGGTACATTAGATTAGAATGTGGAACATATGGAGTGGGTTTTTGTCTTTTATATGAGTTAAAGATAGGTTTCGCGGTTAGGATATGAATATACCAAATTTGACCTATTTGGTTCAAATACGGGATGCCATACAAATGTATTTAAATTAGTTCTCATATTCCCTCTCAATGATGTAGTTGTAGGGATAATTTAGATAGATGATATGAGGCTCAAAAGACTTTAATCATGTTATTAACCCCGTGAACCAACAACCAAGATAATTAACTTAACTGATGAGATTGTATAACATTTGTAACACCCTAAATATTTTTCCTCTGAAAATTTTTGGAGTTTGGAGCTTACTTCCCAGACTACGGCTCACCTAACAAGTTGTAAGGTCTCCTTATGTGTCATAGGTCTTGAGTCGTCGGGTGACCAGTAAGGTTTGCCCATGTTCCCTTTATTACTATGACTGGGATATCACAAGTCGTAATGACTCTTTATGAGTCATAGGGTGCTTTCCGTAGTCAAACCAGTGTAGGTGCCCAATGTCTTTGTTGTGGTTATGACTAGGAACCTATGAGTCATAAGGTTTCTGTACGAGTCATATGGTATTACTAATAGGTACAAAAGTGGGGATACCTGGGATATTGCTTAGACTACGAGTCAATGGAATAACTCGTAGTCAGTCATTATGATTTGTAAGGTGATCCATAATGACTAGGTGGCAAATTGTTAGTATTTTATTAAGGGTTGTTTGTACATTTACGTTTTTGACCAATTATGACCCATGATAATAAAACACTTTTGGGACCCCACCATCTTCCATAAGACATAATCAAATACACTCTTAACTGTCTCAAATTCCTAAGTCTAGAACAAGCTAGGGTTTCTCAAGGTTAATCATTTAGAGCTTTCAAGTGCTGATTTCGCACCATAATTGTGATACTTTTAGGCATGTACCTCTTCGCTTATACTTATTTTACTTTAAGCATGTGCTTAAATGTTTATTCATATAGATTTGGATATGGATGTTTAATTGGGTTAAGGGTTTTGGTAGAATTTTTACTCGATTTAAATTCCCATGGTTTTAATGCAAGTGTTCATATTTTATTTATGTATTTTGAAACCCGTTGGGGTGCATGGGTATGTAAATGGGATAGGTGGCGAGGTATTCCTCTAAATTGATGATTTTCATTTTGAAATTTGGTTTGGAAATTATGTTCCCTCAACCCATTTGCATAATTGGATTTTAAAAAATGGTAAATCATATGATTTGGCTTATTTCCCAAAACAATTGCATTGCATAAATGGTTAAATGGATAAAAGGATATTGAAGGCCTTGTTGGCCATTTTTTGATTTTAAACTTGATTTAATTAACAAAGGGGGTCATTATATTATCTCAACTTAATTTAATAAACAAAAGAGGTTGTGAAACTCCCCTAAGTGGATGGAATTGGTATGTCATTATTATAAGCTTGCAAGCATAATAGTATGACGATACCTATGGTTGATTCCTTAATGGATAATTCCTTGGTTAAATGGATGGGTTATGTGAAACTTATTTTAATAGGGATTAAAGAGGATTGTGTATCTCACTGTGGAAGGTGGAGGTCCTGGGGGACCGATATTAGAAACCACATTTGCCAGTGTGGGGGTCTTTATGATTGTGTATATGGTTCATACTTATATATATATATTTGGGATAGGCTGGGGTCGAGGTATTCACTGGCTCATCCTTGTATTTTTCCTAGTTCATGCAGCTAACATCCATAAGGACCCTTTTAGTAGGGGGAGTTGAACATATATAACTCGTGTGTGACCTTAGGACGGTTAAAGCTACACAGTCCAAATTAATAATTTTAAATCTCATGTTAAACCTTGTTCCTTGTCCCAATATATATATATATATATATATATATATATATATATATGCTTGTATATGCACACGTACATTTAGATTGGATTAGATTTTGAGTTGGCATTATTTTATCCCTGCCCTGAGTTACATGCTAAAGCTCACCCTGCTAACCATTCATAAATGTTGTATCCCCATGCAATACAGGGAATGACGACACTTCTATTTTTCATACACATTGATTAGGTGATTCCTCAATCGATCGTGAGTTATCTTAAATTAGTGAACTTCCATACTTCGGAAAACCCTCATGTTATGTTCTTGTTTCATTTTGTTTTAGACTAATTTTTTGGACTATTTTTGGATATGATCGGGGGAATATGAAGAATTAGGTTGTTCTTGGATTTTAGAAGCTTTGTGGATTACTGTGGATTGGGATAGATGTTAAAGTTCTTAGATTTACTTATGAGTTAGTTGAGTTTCCAATCTTTTTATATTTTTTAAACTCAGCTCTCACTACCAGAAATTTGCTATTTTCCAGCCGAAAGTTTTGACTAAAAAAAAGTAGTCGCAAATTTTCAACTACTTCAGTCGGAAAGTTTACTTTTTTATAATTTTTTAATTAAATATTTTTTTGATACTATTTGTGACTACAACAGTCAAAATATTTGGCGGTAAATTTCAGACAATATATATTCCGACTGTTGTAGTCGAAAATATAAATAATTAAATAAATATATTAATAAATATATAATCAGTACCAATGTATTTTCGACCACTGTAGTCGAAAATACAAATAATTGAATAAATAAATTTTTAAATATATATTTCTAACCACTGTAGTCGGAAATACTAATAGCTAAATAAATATATGACTAAATATATAATCATACCAAATTAAATAATTATTTAAATAAATTATTACCAATATATTTTCGACCACTATAATCGAAAAATAATAATCAAATAAATAAATTATTAAATATATATTTTCGACTACAGTAGTGGAAAATACTAATATCTAAATAAATATATGACTAAATATATATTAATATTCTTATATAGAAATTAAATAATTATCTAAATAAATTACTACTATTGTATTTTTAACCATTGTAGTCAGAAATATAAATAATCAAATATATAAATTATTAAATATATTTCCGACTACTGTAGTCGGAAATACTAACAGCTAAATAAATATATGAATTAATATATATATTTTCGACAATTGTAGTTGGAAATATTATAACTAATTAAATATATTATTAAATATATTTACGACTACTGTAGTCTGAAATATAAATAATTCAAAAAATATATTACTAAATATTTTTCCGACTACTATATTCAGAAAACTAAATAATTCAATAACTATATTACTAAAAATCTTTTTGACTATTATAGACAAAAATATTATAAATAATTAAATATATTATTAAATATGTTTCTGACTACTATAGTTGGAAAAATAAATAATTCAATAAATATATTACTAAATATTTTTTCGACTACTGTAGTCAAAAAATTAAATAATTCAATAACTATATTACTAAAAATGTTTTCGACTATTGTAGTTGGAAATATTATAACAACAACAACAAACCCAGTAAATTCCCACATCGTGGGGTCTGGGGAGGATAGAGTGTACGCAGTCCATACCACTACCTCTAAAGAAGTAGAGAGGCTATTTCCGATAGACCCCCGGCTCAAGACAAAGGACAGTATATATATAAAAATAAAAAGATAAAAAAAATGCTTGGAACATGATAAAATAACATAGGTGTGACATCCACCAAAAAATTGAACACTGCTAAACAAGGAAACCAAAGCCCTCCTACCTACTACCTATGACTCAACCACATACTTTAGCCGTCTATCATAATGATTTTCCTCCTTTTCTTCCTATCCTGGGTCATGGCCTCAGTTAGCTGTAACTGCTCTATATCACGTTTAATCACTTCCCTCCAGTAATTCTTTGGTCTACCCCTACCCCGCTTGAAACCTTCTAAGACCAACCTCTCACACCTATGAACTGGGGCATCAGTGCCTCTCCTCATCACATGGCCAAACTGTCTCAACCTAACTTCGCATAATTTCTCCTCCATCGACACCACTCCCACCTTCTCCTGAATACTCTCATCTCTAACCCTGTCAGCCCTTGTAAAACCACATATCCAATGCAACATCTACACTTCCGCCACCTTCAAATTTTGGATATGAGAATTCTTAACCGGCCAATACTCCGCTCCATATAACATAGTCTGTCAGACTGCAACGCTATATAATCTACCTTTCATCTTGGGGGACACCTTCTTATCGCATAAAATTCCTGAAGCGAGCCTCCATTTTATCCAACCTACCCCAATACTGTGAGAGACATCCTCATTTATCTCTTTATTCCCCTGAATCATAGACCCAAGATACTTAAAACTATCCCTCTTGTAAACCTCCTGGGAATCCAACTTTACTACCACCTCATCCTCTTGCCTCGAGTTATTAAACTTGCCTTCAGAGTACTCCCTCTTAGTCCTACTCAACCAAAAACCTTTAGACTCCAAGGTTTGTCGCCAAACCTCTAGCTTATCATTAACACCTTGTCGCGACTCATTAATAAAAACTACATCATCCACAAGAAACATACACCAAGGCACCTCTACTTGTATGCTCCTCGTCAGCACATCCATTACCACGGCAAAAAGAAACGGACTATGAGTCGATCCCTGGTACAATCCAGTCAAGAATGGGAAATTCTTGGAATCTCCTTCCACTATCCTTACCCGAGTCTTTGCCCCCTCTTACATGTCCTTAATTGCTTTGATGTACACCATAAGACCCCTCTCGCCTCCAAGTGAAGATCCATCTTTCTCTCTCTTTATAAATAATTAAATATATTATTAAATATCTTTTCAACTATTGTAGTCGGTAAAATAAATAATTCAATAAATATATTAGTAAATATTTTTCTGACTACTGTAGTTGAAAAATTAAATAATTCAATAACTATATTACTAAAAATATTTCCGTCTATTGTAATCGAAAATATTATAAATAATTAAATATATTATTAAATATCTTTCTGACTACATCTAAAAAACTAGGGTTCACAATCTCAGTGATGGTGATGGTTTGAATGCGAGGATGATGACTTGGTGGTGATGGCGACTTGGTGGTAATGGGAACAGCGAGTTAGAAAAGGTTTGTTGCAATTTGATTTATATTCTTCCTAATTTTGTTATTAGCTGAATTTCTCCTTCTGGTTTGTCTTGTATCCATGATTTGTAAGGGCTAGCGTCACAATTTAGGAATTTAGTGGTTTAGGGCTAAATGTATCATTCAGTTATGCTATGTGTAAATGTGATTTTCGTCCTAGCTATGTTAATACTTGATTTCTTTATCTGGGTAATTTTGTATTTTTGATTTGTCATTCAGTTTGGAGTTAAATTATAGGAATTTGATGGGCTTATTCTCATTCGGTTATGCTATTTTGATCAATTGTTTTCTTATATACAACTAATTTTTGTCCTAGTTGTGCTATATGCTTGATTTCTCTATCTGGATACCCTTTTATTTGGCAAGACATACATCAAAAAATCTAACAACTAATCTCTGCCCTATAAGTTCATTTTCATTGTCTTTTTAGTTGTACTTAATTTAGAGAGTTCAAATATTTATAATACATGGCAGTTTATCATCCTCATTTAGTTATATAGATTGATATGGGACTTAAATAAATGATACCCAGATGGTGTTTTGAAGTTTATCTTCATGTCATAATTACATCCTTGGAATTCCAGTTGTAGCATTTGCAAATCTTTCACTGAGCTTCTTTCGTTGGGATCATGTTTTTAGATTTTCATTTCAATCAAAATACCCTAACCTGCCCTCATATTCAACATACCATAACCTAACAACCTCACATTCTTCGTCTACTACAACAGCTATTCGGTGATGACAGCAGCCCGACGATGATAACCTACCATTTTTTCTTCGTTAGCTGCTACGGGTGTTTACTATCTTAAGTGCTCCTTGATTAACATCAGTCACTATTGGTCATTATTATTAAGGTGTCAAACCAACCTTGTCTATCTTATTATTAGCATCTCTAGTTCTAACTTTACTGGCTTTTCTGTTTTACAGAGCAGATTTTATAATGATCTTATCATCTCCAATAAATATTAAATAGTATTAAATATTAGGTTGGTTCAGTTCTTTTGGGTTGTGCCTTCATATATGACATATTTTGGGTATTTACTTCTAAGAGTTTCTTCGATGAAAGTGTCATGATTCTGGTAGGTAATCGCTTAATTTCACTTTGATGCTAATGGGAGTTTCTACTAGATATAACTCAGTAATTTGAATTTTCTATGTCTTTGAAGGTAGCTCGTTGGTTGAAATTACTTTCTTCATATCCCAAAACTAAGATGGATATGGATATCAGAAACAACGTCTTTATCTATGTGAAGTAGGGGTAAGATATGCATACCACCCTTCAATATTTCTCCTACTAAATTACTGAATTAACTTAATGGTGATTCTTCTGATATGAATCTCTACTGTATTTTATGCTCTATTTCTATTATGATGTATTCCGTGTTCCTTTTTACTTGTCGTGGTTTCCTTTTTAAGAGTCAAACAATATTGACATGAGAAAAATTGGAAGTTATAGTACTTGATCTAGTTAAATTATCTGTTGAAAAGACAAACATGACAACTATTTTTTGGAAAGGAGTGACGATTTGAGTTAGTTAATCTACTAATTATTGCAAATTTAGTATTTTTCTTGTTTTTAATTTTTGTATACAATGTCCCTGTAGTGAGTCTCTAATGTATTTTTGTGCTTTGTTTCCATTATGTATTTTGAGTTAGTTACGCTACTGATCAATGCACAGTTATTGTTTTTCTAGTTTTCAATTTCTGTGTTTTGTAATTTCTCTAATGGTGTGGGAATTAAAGTACCATATGTATAAGGTGATGAAGTACTTCTTATTCGTGTGCCTAAATGTATAATAGTACTTCTTACATCCTCTATTTTTTCAGGTTTTGCTAAAATAAATCTGCTAATTCAGTAAAATAGTTCCAGCAATAGTTAACGGAGTTTGTTTGAATCAAATAATGTGTTATTATGCATGGCTAAGTAAAGGGATGTCATCTTTTTGACTGATCAAATGTTGTTACCAGAAATAAAGCAGGAACTAAGTTTTAAAAAAATGTGTAAGTATAGGTACTTGAAAAAAAAGGCAGGAGGATTGTGAGGATTTGCATGAAAGAATTTCTCGGTACAGTTTGTAGGTTTGTCTCCTTTGCCATGCTAGTTGACCATTGGTTTTTGAACTCTTGCATTTTAAGCCAATGTTTCATATTGATTTGAAATGCTTACTTTATATTGGCTACCAATTTTGTAACGGTGAAGAATTCTCCTGTATATGGTGTCATGGTGTTATTTTCTTATTAAAAGATATCATAATAGCAGTAGTTGTTCTTACCCTAAAAAGGGACTCCAATAAAGATATGATCTAAAGTTAATTATTCTTTTTTTTAATGGTTATCAGGACACCATTGATTTTATTGATGGCTAGTTCTGCTCTAGTTTAAGATATTAGATTCGTACATAATGGTCGACAACACTGGTGGATAGTTCATTCTTGTTGTGTGTCTTAATCCTTCTAGATAGTTTTGTATCGCTTTATTATTACTTTACTAACGGTGTAGAATTTCAATTTGTTACATTTGTATGATAGGAATAAATGTGGATCACAGATATTAGGTAAATACTTGTCGGATTGTTACTCTCCGAGTGAAGGATAGTATATATAGGAAGTGGCATTAACATACTGAAAACCATTTGCAAGACCTACTTGACAATCAGAAATGGACTTGAGGACTAGAATTCCACCTCTGATTGTTGTCGTTGGGATAGTACTGTTTGTTAGTACTAGTTCTTGATAAACTTTGAGCGAGGTATGAAGTTCTGTTTAGAGGAAACTATGTCTTTTTGTTGCTTTGGTTTTTTAAGAATTTACAATGTGCATATTTTACGTATGATTAGGCTAACCTAAATATTCGGTCTAATCTAAATTTTATAATACTATCAAAAATCCTAGGTGTCAACATATCCAATAAAAAGAATTAAATTTACTAAGTTTCCAAAAATAAAGATTTTGTCTAATCTTGATTCCTATAAATAATATTAAGGCCATTAAATCTCCAACAATTGTCGCTTAATAATCCAATTGATGTTATATATATAGATAGCTAACTGTTAACGTTAATACCTCACAACTTGCTATTATTGGAGATAATGTTTGTCATATTGAGAGTCTTGATAATGAGTATGAATCTCATTTCCCTTACCTTTATTTATCTGCTAGTGTTGGGGTTGGTTTATTTTTTGGTTAAATTTTCTGTTTTTGTGGTTGTTGAATCTTCTTGCACATTTTTGTTGCATGTGAATTTTCGATAAGTCATCAAAGGTAAATACTTTGCATGGTGTTGCTAATATTTATTGAATGTTTGATCAACTGGTTCAAAATTCTGATCCTCTGGTTTTCCAAGTTTTATTCTATTAGTTATGTTTTCCCAGTGCAAAAAGTTATGGGGCTGTAAATTTTTTTTTCTTTTTCTTCTTTGATTGTTGAATATTCTATGCAGTTAGTGATGCCAAATTTTCCAAGTTTGAGGTGTTAGTCAAGAAGCATATGTTGCAAGTATTTGAGGATTGGGAAGATAGTGAATCAGATGATTAGATTATTTTGTAGTGGTTGGTTCTTGTTTGACAGTTAGACTTAAACTATTACAATTGGTGTTTATTTTAAATTGTGACGTTTAGACTTGTCTTGAAATGCTTAAACTATGTTTTAAAGTGGTTAAATTTTTAAATTTCAATTTTATTTGTAATTTTTAAATTATAGTTGAACATGAGAGGGTATTTCGACTACAATGATTGAAAATAATTTATTTATTAAATAACTTTTTATCAAATTTTCGACAACAGTAGTCACAAATAATGTATATATTAAATAATTATTTATTAATTTTCTGACTACGGTAGTTGGAAGATTAATAAATAATTATTTAATATATAAATTATTTTTGAATACTGTTGTGGGAAATAATTTATAATTTTTATCAAATTTCTGACCACCGAAGTAAAAAATAATGTATATATTAAATAATTATTTATTAAACTTCCGACCACTATAGTCGGAAAGCTTTTATTTATTAATATTCCGACCACTTTAGTCGGAAGGTTTAAGGTTTTTATTTATAAAATAATTTTTAATAAATATTTCGACTATATTAGTTGGAAAGTTTTTATTTATTAAATAATTATTTTTAATTCTTAATTTAATGTTTTCGACTATAGTAGTCAGAAATTTCCGACAGATATGGTCAGAAATATTTTTCCGACTACCATTAAACAGTCAGAATGCGGTTGAAATACCTTATTTTCCGACTACATGTGCTATTGGAAAATACCAAATTTCTGGTAGTGTCTATCTTATTATACGTTTGAAATTCATCTGCTGCTAGCTGTATTGTTTTTCAGTTTGCTAGGATACATGGGTGGTCTTCGGTCTTTGGTGGACTCAGGATACCCATCACAGCCAGGACCTAGTTTGGGTTGTGGCAACTTTGTAGAATTTTTTACATTGCCTTAGACTCTAGATTTCTCCTAATTATTGTTTCAAATGTGTTACTTTCTTGTTATCATTTATTTTCACTTTTAAGACCTCAAAATTTAAATTCACTTGGGTTACGAGTTAGACTAGCCTAACTTCAACAGCAACACTTGAATTGGATTGTGTGCTAATCACCATGTCCTTAAGGGATCAATATTTAATTACCATGTCCTTGAGGGATCAATATTTGTCTCAAAAGGGACATTTTATTACTTGTATGACCACGTACACTTACATATGCAGTAAGACGCAATAAGTTTTTGGCGTCATTGCTGGGGACTTAAAATTAGTAATCTTTTAATACTTTGTTTTGATATTCTATTTGATAAGTACTGAGAACTTGGTCTTACCTCCTGAACTTTCACGTACAAGTTTGAATCTCAAGTAAGCTGACAAGGGAAAGGGATTTAGTTGAACCATATCCCAAACCTGAGCGATGCTTGCACCAATTGCAGAGAGAAGTAGCACTTCTCTATGTAATCCCATGAGTTTTATAAGGCGAGACCATTATTATAGTCACGGGAGATGAATAACCAGCCCGCAGGGTAATGCATAATATGGTAATCCCACTCGCAACTAATGTTACCGCCAGTATTTGACGATCAACAATAAGAGGTCAATTTGATCTTAAGAAGAACATGGTGCAATTATTGCATAGTAGCAGACATTCATAGGCCTATTATCACGATGTGAGACTATCCCTTAGTCGTAACACGACGCTTAAGGCCAGAAGTGAACCCAAGCTAAAACATGATCTGGTACCTGCTGTGAGTACTGAATAAGATAGTGATAAAGATTATATTCCGATGCTAAATAGACAGAAATACGATTAAGGAGGAATAGTGGAACATCACCTAACCTGCCTAAAAAAGGATAAAACTGAAGGCAAATATGTCTGTCTAAAAGCCTATAAGAACATGAGGAGTTGATGGAACAAACTCCTAACTAACTCCGACTGTCTAAGATAAAAAATACTGAAAATAACTAAAGATAACTTGTCCACAATAGATGAGGACTCACTACAACTTATGAGTGGCACTGACCTGGCTAAGGGTGATCGCAAAACTGAGCATCCAAACCTATATTATGAAATCAATATAGTGCAAAAGAGAGTATATAGTCAGTACTTTGAATGTACTGGTACATGGGATAGGGACTAACTGAAATGCATAGGGATACTGAACGTGAATACATGGACATGTAAAACAAATGCAAGACCAAGTAAAACATGTACTGAAAATATCTAGAAAAAATTGAATAACTGATAAACTAAAAGCTTGGTCATGCAAACTTAAGTAGATATGATATGAATACTGATTTGAAACCATGGGAGCTATCATGTAATCGACATGCCCCAATCTGAGAAAATGAAGTTCCAAACTTTAAGCTCAATTAGAAGGGTGTCAATACCTTGCCATGGGTACCGACACTGGCTGTGTGGATCCACTAAACTAGTATCCCAAAGTACTAGATGTCACCATCTACTTGCAGGTGTCCCTAAGAGAGTGTCAACTGGAAGTAATACCTCTCAAAACCTATACTGAATACGTAGTTTTGGAACTTAGGGACTGCTACTAAAGGTCATACCCTCGACTGGCATGTGAGCCCCCATCCTTGGGTTTACTCAATTCTAAATCCTACTCTTAAATGAAATAACACTGTTACTGATTATAGTCAATTGGATCTCACAGCTGATAATTCTCAACATGATTGTGACCAACTTAGTATGATAATAAAACCATGATCCAACTGACCTGTTTCTTGAAAATGGAAAGATGTATAAGCAGACAAGTATCAAGTGTTCATAACCCCCCAACACTGAATAATGCCTTAAACAATACATCATTTAACCACACTATTAGGAAATTCAGGTTTTAGAGACTCAAATACAGAATATACCCCTAACTGATGAAACCCATGATTTTGAGTATAGGAATATATTAAATTTATCCACATGCTCACATGGTTTAATTCATGAATTAGTAAATTAGCATGGTGTCAACTAACAATTATATGGATGATTGAAATCTAAAGCATGTAATTAATATAATCACATGCGTAAACATATAGATATGGCCTGAATTCAAAACTACAAGGGAAACATTGAGTAAATCCACACTTAACCTTAAAATTTTAATAAAAAAAGGGATAAGGGTTTATACTTGAAAGTTAAGGAATTTTTGGGACTCATTAGGTGGAAGGAACCCATTGATAATTCCCCACATACCTGAGTAGCTATATTTCTTGAAAAAAAAGCATTGAATTGAGTCCTTGAATGGTTGATTCCCTGGGACGAAGCTTGAAATTTGAGTTCTTGGGAATAGGGAATGGTTTCACATTGATAACTGATGGGGAATGGGGTAAATAATGACCCTTTTGGGTTTTAATTCGTCAATTGGGTGATTTGGGAGAGGGGAAACCCAAAAATTCCCCCTTTGACGTTTAAAAATATAGTAGGAAAAACTAGCCTACGTGACACGGCGTGTATTGCGGAGGCTAATCTCTGTGTATCATGGAGGTCCAGTCTCTGTGACATGTTCAAAGCTTCCTCGGTCCAAAATCATCCCTAACCTCTTCCAAAAATTTTGGAACTCTCACGGATGACCCTTTTGATACTCCTAAACATGTTTCAACTCATAAAACAATGTTTTAAACTTGGGAAAGCCAGAAATGAAATATTCAAAATCTTGGAGTGTTAAAATGGCTAAGTCTATTGTACTTTGTTTGAAATAAATTCCTTACGACTCTTTAAACACGATACTAGTAGCTGGAAACGTGTCTAGGATTTTGCGGGGTATTACACTTGTCACATGCGGGTCTACAGGTCTACTTATAGAATTTCTTGGATATCAATGACATGTTTATTTCTACTGGTGTTCCCATAGGTTGCATAAGGCTCATACTCTTCCCATTCTCACTATTAGGGGAAGGTAAGAAATAGTTAAAGGCAGAACCTTCTAACTCAATCACAACTTACGGTGACTTGGTTAGGAAGTTCCTCATCTGATTGTTTCCTTCTGGCAACAGCAAGGCTAAAGATTGAGATAATAAGTTTTAAATAGAAGCCAAATGAGAATCTTTATCATGCATATGAGAGATTCAAGTCCCTTCTCAGGGATTATCTGCATCACCAAAAAACCAATATGTATTAGCATATACATTTCTTAAAAGAATTGACCATAACACAACAAATTTTCTAGATTCAGGGGCAGGTGGTTAATCATTGGAGAAAAAACTATTTTGAGTTGTATACTCTCCTTAACTGAATTGCACATGGTACTTTTGAATTGAGGATGATGTATCCAGAAATGAGGTGATAAAGATTGCAGGTATGATCAAGGTATGCAGTATCCCAACCGTGACGTCACAATTGGCCTCCTTTTAGAACCAAATAATAACGCAATTCACATGTTGAGTGTGAATCAACTTTGGGCCTAAGTTAGTACAATTAAGCAGGGTCAGACTTGGTGTAAAATTTGTAGAGATAGTGGTCACTCTAAAGACATATATGGAGTAAATTTAGAGTTAGCTAATTTTGTGGGCAATGTACAAAAGGGAAATTAGAATTACAGTAATTCCTACAACCAAACCTGGCAAAGTCAGCCCAATTACTCATGAAGAAATAATCAACCTTAGACGTTTTAGCAACAATACAGCATTTAGAAAAACACTCAGGCCAGCAGTACAAAAGATATTTTTAAAAATAACCTAGATAACAATGAATAAATGCTTGTAAAAAAATTTAGCAACTAGCTCGATGATTTTAGAGATACAATTAGGCTAGTTAGATAAGGCGTAGAACACAAGACCTCAAGGGGGTTTTCCTAGTGTATAGAAAATCCAAAGCAAGTGATGAAAAGGTGGTCTTTAGAGTTTACAAAGGTGGTCTTTAGAGTGTACAAAACACTCAATACACCATCACGCTACAAATATTTATGCATGATTATAGCTATAGAAGTACATGAATGTGGGTTCGAGGAGTGAAACCTCTAAATATCATTTCAAGCTCTCTTATAGAGTTGTCCTAATTAACAATTAAACTCAAAATTGACAAACTTGTAGAGGATCCTGTAAAGGTAAGTGTATAAAGAGATGAAAACCATGAGAGTAAGAACTCAAGAGGTAAAAAAACAAGAATATCGGCACCGAGAAAGAGGAAAAGGATAAGAGACTCTGGTTAAGAATTGTGAGTTTAGTCTTGTAGTGACAATAAATCTGGCGCTGCATATGAGTGTCACGTCCCGATTTAGAGGTCATGATGGGAAAGTCCCGCTAGTAAGTATGCTGATAGCATAACCTAGAGCTATCATAATGGGTTAAGTCGGCGAGAAATACCAATATCAGAAAAAATTAATGAACACAAGTTTAAGTATAAACAAAATGTTCTAACATAGATAAATAGTCACCATAAGATACCAATCCCATGACCTTGTAAATCCAGTACAAGAGCATCTAATGTCAATAATACAAATCAAAAAAGTTATAATATAGTCAATACATCTGTCTCAAATACTAAAGACTGAATGTAAAAGATATATGGAAAATGGGTGATTCGTACTACATAAGCTCACCCTATCTCCAAAAATCAATCACTGTATGAACACGATCAATAGCGATGGATAGTACTCGAATATACAACAAAAGGTACAAAAGTGTAGTATGATTACCAAAACAATGGGTAATCAATAGGCATCATCGACTGACTGATCTATGATATAATGCAAGATAAACTTAAGTAAATCAAGGTATAGAATCAAACCCGAATCATCTCCATCATCACTGTATATAATAAGTAGTTAAATAGAAATTACAGTATAACATAAGGCATCAACACATGCCAATATCATCACACATGGGAAATAGGCAATTAAGAAATATAATGCATCACAAGGAATACACACAAGCAAGCATAAGTAACTAGTTGGTGCCCATACGCCAACTGGTTCATAATGTAAGGAACTCAGCACCGTATCCCATATTACAGGAGAGTACACCCAGGAGAGATAATAATAATGCATTTAACCAACAACGAATACACTTCTCATCATTATTCAACCGTATTTCACATTTATCATCAATTGGTTATTTTACCAAACCTTCACTTGTTACCAGCATTGACCATATCATCATATTCCATACAATGACCATTATTGGCTACTTATCATCAATACCCATTAGCCATTACTAATTATCTAAGCAAGGATCATTAAATAGTCTATTAGATTCCTAGCCATTATATGTTAGAATCATTTATTAGGAAACTATTCACCAAATATCCATTTAAATAATAAACATTACTTATCAAACCAACAATTATCACTATCATTACTCACTAAATTAATCTTCAATTTACACTAGTTTTCGCTTACTATCTAGTATTGATTGGTCAATTAAACAATACCCATCACTACTTCTCGGTTATTATTAATCATTAACTACACCCCTTTATAATAAATTAACACTAGTAGGCTACAATCGGTATCCAAATGTCAACAGTCCATCCATATTAAATATAAATAATATATACACATATGAGCATACAATTGCAAACATAAGGCTAGCCGAACTTGAACCGATAGATGTACCCATAGGCATATCAACAATCATTCTCTGGCCTTGTCGGGTATCTCATCATAATCACTGGCCTTGCAGGGTGTCAATATCATCATCATAACATCCTCCAGCCTTGCTGAGCATCGATATAATCATCATTACATCCTCTGGCCTTGCTGGGTATTAATACCATCATCACAAACTCTTTCAGCCTTACTAGGTGTCAATATCATCATCACAATACCTCCAGCCTTGCCAGGTATCAATAGCATCACAATATGTAATTTAATATCGATAATAAATAACAAGCCCCTCAAGGGCTAAAATAAATGACAATCCCTACGAGGGCAAAAGTAAATGAATATAAAGAAGAAGTAAAAAAGATCATACCTCCAATACTCATCATTCATCTTCAACATAAACTTCTCAATAGACATATATAAATGTAACATGAGCATTACAATTATCATCGGCTCTCATGCATAATTAGCAGCATAACTTCCCATGTTGTCAACAAGTATACTTTTTAGAATCATTAGCATCATGACCCACAAACAAACTTGGGAAATTTCTAAGTTTTTCAATGACACCTCGGGATTCATTCAAAATTCGACATATCCAAATAAACTATGTAACCACACTAAATTCAACGTTTCGAACATAAGTGAAGTAAGATTTTCCATCCGAGATAATTTCAACCAAATGTAGGTCTTACACCTAAACTTCAAATTTTCTGACTTTCTAACCAAAAGGTTATAATGGGTTTGGGTGTGTTGGGGCTCGAACCAAACATCTACCTAGCCTAAAATCAATATTCTGGAGCTGCTGGTGCATTAGGAATTTGTATCTGAGATCCCTTTACTGAACTTTTTGCCCGATGGCTATTTGGAACCATTGAAGACTTCTAACTAGGGAATCAATTCTAAAAAACAAACGAGCTGCCTGGTAACTGTGCCATTAGTTCCAAAAAGTCATAAATGACTTGGGAAAGCTATGGAAAAGCTCTAAAAACAAAAATAGGTAGAAATATAGAAAACAACCTGAAGAGTAATTACAATATCCATTACTAAAGGAACTTTCATCCCAAAACGATAAAGATGAGAAAATATTTGAAGTCCCAAACAACTGAAGATACTAGGCCCACATCTCACTCTCAATCTCCCATGTGGCCTCCTTTCATGGGTGGTGCCTTTAATGAACCTTAATTATAGGAATCTCCCTAGTACATAACCACCTCACACCACTAGCCATAATAAGCACAGGCTCCTCCACAAAGGTCAAATGCTCGTCTGACTGGACTGAGTCCCATCTAAGAACATGGGGCGGGTCACGAATTTACCAATTCAACATGGATACATGGAAATCTAGATAGACAACAACAAAATTTGGAGGTAAGGCTAACTCGTGAGCTACATCACCAACTATGTAGAGAATCTCAAAAGGACCAATGTATCGAGGATTGAGCTTACCCTTCCTTCCAAACCTCATCACACTATTCTTGGGTGATACATAGAGGAACATGCAGTCACCTACTCTAAATTTCAAGGAACAAAGCTTACGATCTGTATAGGACTTCTACCTACTTTGGGTTGCACTCAGCCTATCTTGAATCACCCCTACTCTATTTAATGAGTCTTGAAGAAAATATGTACCATGGGGCCTCACCTCATATCTTACCATAGAAATCTTAAAAAGGTGCCATCTTGATACTCGAATGTTAACTGTTGTTGTATGCAAACTCTGCCAAGGCTTTATACTGCTCCCACTAGCCTATAAATTCAATAACACAAGTTTGGTACACATACTCATGTACCTAAATCATCCGCTCGAATTGACCATTGGTCTGCGGGTGAAAGGTTGTACTCTATTCCACTAGATTACCTAAATCCTCCTGAAATACTCTTCAAACCTCAAAGTGAATAGAGATCCATGGTTTGAAATAATAGAAATGGAAACCCCATGCAAATGAACTACCTCCCAGACATAGTATGGGCTAATCTCTTAGCACTGAAGGTCATCTAAATAGGAATGAAATATTTTGACTTGATCAAACAATACATAATCACCCGAATGCCATCGAAACCATGGGAAGTAGAGGCAAACCACTAACGAAGTTCATAGTAATTCATTCCTATTTCCATTTAAGAATGGCCAACCACTGAGTCAAACCACCAGGATGTTGATGCTCTGCCTTTACCTGCTGGCAACATAGAAAATAAGCTACAAAGTCTTCTACATATCTTTATATCACTATACCAATAGTGCTACCTCAAATCTTTATACACCTTTGTCGTACTAGATGGATGGAATATCCAGAGCTTTGAGCCTAACATAGAATTTATTAAATCAAATCACAAATCTGAGGATCACATATATGGGTATCAAACCTCAAAATGCCCTCAAAATCAATAGTATCCCTCTCAGGCTCATGACTCGACACCCAATCATAAAGAAAATGAAGCTTGCCATCCTAAAACTAATGATAACAAATATGCTAAAGTTGTGAGGATCTCACCTCCACACTAGACAAAATACTCCTAAGATCTAAAATATCAAGGTGAACCATCAAATTGGCTAAGGATTGAATGTCCCATGCCAACGGCCTCTGAGAAATTAATATGCAAGGCAAACTACCCATACTTATTGTCTTGCAACTTAAGGCATCAACCACTATATTTTCCTTACTCGGATGATACAATATGGAAATATCATGTTCCTTAAGAAACTCCATCCATCAACGCTATTAAGCATTAAAATTTTGTTGGGTCATAAGATGCTGCAGGTGATCTTGGGCATATTTATACATCAAAGTGCCAACATCTACCCATATTTTGACTTGTTCTATGAGCTAAATTATGTTATTCTAATTGTGTTTGAGCAATAATTGTAGTCTTTATCTAATGGACATGGTTAGTTGATGCAAGGCTAAATTGTCGTAAAATTGTACATAATTGGATGTATTAACGTGAAGCTAATAATGATGGAAGCATTGGGAATGAATTTTTGGGCATGAATCTACTAGAATTGGGATCAGAAAGCATGAAACAAAATATGGGAGTAACAAAATAGGCAATGAGCTGGAAAGGAATGAAAATATTAATCTCCACGGCACGGACCCTAGTCCTCACGTTGAGCTCTGCGATGCGATGAGTGATTTTGAATCAATGGCAGCTTCCAGTAAGTCTCCATGGTAGCTGCACGTCGCTGAGGCTTGATTAATTCTCAAGTCACATTCTAGTGAGATTCTATGATAGCGCCGTGGTGCAGACCCTAGTCCTTATGATGACCACTGTGTTGTAGACCCTAGTCCCTACGTTGAGCCCCATGACGTGGTGAAGGCTATTTTTCAGTAAAATATGTCCTACTATAAAAGGAACACTTCAAATCAATTGAAGGGACTTTTGAAGATGGACAATAAAGGCTAAAACGATTACAAGACTTTTCTTAGTGTTCTTTGAACACTTCATCTTCGAATATTTATTTTACGTATGTTTAGTTATATTACTTTGTTGTTGATTTCAAACGTGAGTGGCTAAAAACCCGTGTTCTATGGTTGAGGCTAGGAACAAGATTATACTTTGACATTCTTAAAGTGGTTTAATGTTGATTTATCATATAGGTTATTCTTGTTCACTTGTACGTCCTATTTTGATGAGTGGCCACAATTAAAATACATCTATAATCCCTTATGAATTCAAGAGGAGAATTATTAGGATAGATCATAGAGTTTAAGGAGCTAGTTCTTATTATTTTTAGGAATAAGGGATTTGAATAAGTGGCAAGGATAAAGATATACCTATTAACCTTGCTTGGTTCACTTGCAGGATGACATCTTAATGTATCTAAATGTATTATTGCATCCCCGTTCAATGATATAGTTGCAATGTCTATTTAGGAAGAAGATTAAAGTATTGAGAGATCATGATAGTAATCTAAACCCTGCAAATCAATAACCCGATAATCAACACCAACACAACAATGATAAGGATGGACATTTATAAGAGTTTTAAGAGTGCCTCAACCCTGGAATTCTATCTCATATTGTTCATAACTTCTCTTATGTTGTTATTGTCACATTTTGTTATTTATTTAAGTAGTAGTTTTATCATTAAATTATAACAATCATCTTGATACTCCAAAATACTTAAACTCATTATTCTCAAAACTGAAGTTTAGAAAATTACTAATACAGTTGACCCGACCCGACCGGGGGCCTTATCATAATGGACATCCTAAGTCCAACAAGAACTGAAGACCATCCCCTATTTCCCAACCCAACCACCATTAGCATACCTTGAGCTGGCTGAATTATGAACATATAATAAGATAGCATAACTTGATAAGGACTGACTTTGGGATAGTTCTATTCCTAGACCAGCCTTACCAAGTCTTCTCGTCTACCAAATCATACCAACCAAAGCCTCAAGCCAAACTAATACCAATCCAAGGGTCATACACCAGGCCATAAACAAATGAGTTCTAACACATAATATGATTAATCAAACTAAAATATGATGGAAAAGTGATAAATTATGTCCAATGATGCCAGCCCCAATACCAATGCCAATATTAAGGCCAACATCAATACTGATCCGATCCATTCCAACCCATAGCAGTAACACAAAGCCTCTAACCAAAAATGTAAGAACATCCGATTGAGACATGCCCCTAACCATAGCCAAAACTAGTAACGAGAAATAAATTCAAATGTCTAAAAATATTCATAACATGAAATAGAGCCTTTAAGAAGAATGGAAGCTCACCACTTCAATCTGAAAGTTATACCCAAGTCAATCACTATGTAGGAGGAGTAGAACGGCTGATTCTTGCATAGCATGGGTATACAGCTGCCCGAAGATGGGTTAGCTGGTAATTGCTAGCATGAAATCAGTATATAGATAAAATTACACCATTTGAACTAAAAAGTAAAACAATCCACATTCATACAACCTTACGTATATATATAACCATGTCGGGAAAGGGAACTGGGTTTAGCATGCTATTAAAACCTTTACCTGGGTTGTGTAGCTTTGCTATCCTAAACCACCCACAGGCTATATGGGTTCAATTTCCCCTACTGAAAGGTATCTTGTCCGTGAAGTCACAAGACCAGGGAAGAAAACCTGGGATGACTAGGACATCCCCCAAATATAAAGTGTAAAATCATGCACACAGTCACCAAGTCCAAACCTTACATAGGCAAATACGAGTTTTAAGTTTTGGTCCCCCCAGGACTTCGACCTTCCACGACTTGCTACACACCAATTATTGCCCAACTGAAACCATTACTAAGCAACCAACCAATCCATTAACCATTTATTAACCAGGTTAATTAGTAGTTGTATCTTCATACCAACAATACTTGCAAGTTTTGTCCATAGCCAATGATTTATTGGGTTAAGGGATTCCATAGACCCTTCATGATTTCTAATTAACCAAAACCATGGTCACCAAGCCTTTCCAATCCATTTAAGACTATTTAAACCATTCATATCATTTAGGGTTCCACTACCAAGTTTAAGCCATGCATAAATTTCATTAAAAAACCAATATTATAGTGAAAACATTGTTAAAGACATTTTATCAAACGCATTACGGGCATAGTATTTCCAAAAACCAAAGTCCATTACCAAAGTACCATTCCCATGTAACCAATTATCCAAAACCACTATTAATGGATATAAAAGCATAATTAAAACATGGAAAAACTATAACCAAGAATTTATAACCAAAACCCCCAAATCACATTTAAAACCCAAAATCACACAATAATGAAATAATGAAAACCATTCATAAAAACATGCCTTAGTTGGCACTAACAATGAGGGAAGAGAAAATGCCTTAATTGACAAAGTAGATATAGAGAAAATACCAACAAGATCCCCAATTTAGTCCTCTAGTTGAAACCCTAGCTTCCTTGCCCAAAAGCTCTTGAGAGAATTATAGAGTGTTTAGGAAGAGTTTTTAAGTGTTAATGAATAAATAATAGGGTAAGTAGCCTCCTAAGAGAGTTAGAAGTCGTGGGACCTTATTAGGGAAAGGGGGAAATATCCAGATTACCCCCCACTTAAGTTGCACAAAATCCCATCACAAAAGTACGACTAACCCTCATGAATCATACCCTTTGATATGAGTGGTACCCACTACTTTTATCTTAAGCCTTAACCCTTGGACCCGATACTATCCAGTGTACGAATCATCCTACTCAAGTCATATTGATAACATATAGTCCGTACCCTTTACCTGTATCCCTGGTAAGATAGAATCGCAGAAGGCTTGAACATTGTCCACCATACGAGTCCTGGGTATGACTCATGCCCTGGCTTATGGCTCATGGTGACCACTCATACCCAGATCCATACGACTTGTACCTCTAAGTCGTACCCATTCCATTAACAAAAATTTATCCCACCAACCAATACTTGTCAGCATATGAATGGACCATACCATTTGTACACCTATTATATGGCTTGTACCCATGAGTGTTTCAGTCTCCCCTACTAGGAACATTCATCCCCGAATGATGGATAAGGTAGGGGTAAACACACACAAAAGTCATTTGCATTATCAATTATATTTTCAATGTCTTACAATGTTTAAAAACATAGAGGTAAGGATATAATTCTTTCCTTTAATAGACTTAGAAAATAAAGATGTGTTGAAGACACATACCTTCCGCACGGATCCTAACACCAGAAAATAGATGCATATAATTGAACTTCATGTCCTCCTCCGCTTCCCTCATAACTTCTTCAACCTTATGGTTCTGCCACAGAATCTTAACCGAAGCCACATCCTTGGTCAGCAATTGACGAACCTTCCTATCCAAGATCTAAATCGGGACCTCTTTATGCGATAGAGAGTCCGAGATACCCAACCCCTCCAAGGGAACAATCGAAGAAGGATCACAAAGACACTTCCTCAATATAGAGAAATAAAATACCATATGAATAGAGTTCAAACTAAAAGGAAACTCTAACTTTAAATCAATATTTTCAACCCTTCTTAAAATCACATAAGGACCAACATACCGGGGATTTGGCTTCTCCTTCTTATCAGAACACACTACTCCCTACATTGGAGATACCTTAAGGAAAACCTTATCCCCAACCTCATACGCTAAGTCTCTACACCTAACATCTGCATAGGACCTTTGGCGACTTTGGGCATCCTTAATCCTACCCTGAATCACCTTCTCCTTCTCCATAGTCTGGTAAACCAAGTCGGGACCAAACATATCTGCCTCTTCAAGATCAAACCAACCAATAGGATATCTATACCTCCTATCATAAAATGCATGAAAAGAAGCCATACCAATACTAATATGATAGCTATTGTGGTAAGCAAACTCTACCAAAGGTAGATGCTCAACCCATTTGCCACCATAAATAATCACACAAACTTAAATCATATCCTTTAATGTCTGAATAATTCTCTCTACTTATCCATCCATTTGTGGGTGGAACTCAATACTCATACCGACCTTTATCCCCAACCCTTTATGCAAAGACTGCCAAAAATGACACATAAATTGTGTACCATGATCAGAGATAATAAAAATAGGTACCCCATACAAATTTACAATCTCCTGAAGGTATAACTTTGCACAATCCTCCATCAAAAAGGTATTCCTCACTGGCAAGAAGTGAGCAAACTTCATCATCCTATCCACGATGACCCAAATTAAATCATACCGATTTTAAGATTGAAGAAGAGCGATAAAGAAATCTATATTAATTACCTCCTATTTCCATATGGGCAAAACAATCTCTTGAAATAACCCACCAGGTCTCATGTGATCAAATTTAACTTGTTGACACACTAAGAACTTAACCATAAAATGAGCCACACCATTCTTCATACCCTTCCACTAATACATCTCCTTAAGATCATGATACATCTTCGTGGAACTAAGATGAACAACATAGCGTGAATCATGTGCTTCATCCAAAGTCCTCCATCGTAAACCATTGATATCTGGAACACACAACCTTCTTTGGTACCATAAATTATAGTCATCGCGGATATCAAACACCATCACCTTTTACCCACTAACGTCACCCTTGATTTTTATCAAGATAGGATCCAGTATTTACTTCTCCTTGATTTTTTCACTAAAAGTTGATCAAACCACTTCTTGTACCATTACACCTCAATCCTTGGTGTCCAAGAGGTAAACTCTAAGATTAGCCAAACAGTGGACATCTTTCACCAATTCTCTCTTTCATTTATCCATATGAAACAAACTCCTCATGGACAATTAGCTAAGAGCATCAACACCTATGTTAGCCTTACCTAGGTGATAGTGAAGACTCATGTCATAGTCCTTGAGAAGCTCCAACCATCTCCTTTTCCTGAGATTTTTCTCCTTCTCAGTGAACACATACTGTAGACTCTTATGATCCAAAAAAATGTCCATGTGCACTCTATAAAAATAATGGTCATATTTTCAAAGCAAACACAATCACCAACAGCTCCAAATCAAGAGTAGGATAATTCCTCTTATGTACCTTTAACTGCCTGAAAGCATTAGAAATCACCTTTCCATGCTACATCAAAACACAACAAAGACCTCCCCAAAATAAACCATAATAAACTACGAACCCATCATTTCCTTCTGGCAAAGTCAGATTTAAGTCAAAGTCAGCTCATTTTTAAACTTCTCAAAACTCCCTCACAAGCATCTGACTAAGAAAACTCCACCTTCTTTTGAGTAAACTTAGTCAAAAGAGCAGCTATCAACAAAAAGCCTTCCAAAAACTGCCTATAATACCCATCCAAGCCCAAGAATCTTTGGATGTCAGTTTGATTTATGGTTCTTAGCCACCTTTTAAACACCGGATCCACCATGATCCCCTTTCTAGAAATAATATGACCAAGAAAAGTCCCTGCGTTCAACCAAAATGCACACTTAGAGAACTTGGCATACTATTGTTGTTCCTTCAAGATCTGCAATACCACATGAAGGTGATTGACATTATCCACCCCACTTTTGGAATAAACTAGACTATTATCAATTAATACAATGACGAAGAGATCCTAGAACTTCCTAAAAACCCTGTTCATCAAATCCATAATGCCACCAAGGCATTAGTCAATCCAAACGACATTATAAAAAACTTGAAATGCCTAAACAAGTAGAAAAAGCCATCTTACGGATATCCACATCCCTAATCTTTGGGTGATAATACCCAGACTGGGGATCTATCTTAGAAATAAACTTGGCACCTTGCAAATAATCAAATATATCATCTATCCTTCGGAGAGGATACTTGTTCTATACCATCACCATATTCAACTATCTGTAGTCAATGCACATCCGAATGAAACCAGCCTTCTTAGACACAAACAACACCAGTGCACCCTACGTGGATACACGAGGATAAATAAACTTCTTATCTACAACATCCTTAAGTTACTTCTTGAGTTCCCTCAACTCAGATAGAGCCATTCTATAAGGAGGAATAGATATTGGACGAGTGTCCGAACCCAATCAATACGATATACTATTTCCCTATTCGGAGGAACACCAAGAAGACATCCGGAAAGACCTCAGGAAACTTTTTTACCACTTGGACTGACTAAAAAGGAGGACCTTCCAAGTTAAATTTTTTATACTAGACCAAGTGATAAAGACAAATAATAGATATTAACCTCCGAGCTCTAAGATATGAAACAAACCTCCCCCTAGGATCTAGGGAACCACTCTAAAACTCTATTACTAGTTCACCAGGAAACCTAAAAACAACCTTATAGGTACCATAATCTAAGGATGCGTAATTAGAGTGTAACCAATCCATCCCCAGAATAAAATCAAAATCCACCATATAAAGTTCAAACAAATCCACCAAAGTCTGCCTACCACCAATAAATACCATACACCCCCTATAGCCTCTCTCAGTAATAATCCAGTCACCTATGAGGATAGAAATAGAAAAATAATCAAAAATAACCTCAAGATCAATACCAATACATACAACCACAAATGAGGTCACATAAGAAAGAGTGGACTCCAGATCAAGTAGACAATACATGTAACGAGAAAAGAGTTGTAATGTACCAGTAATGACATCAAGTGATGCCTTAGATTCTTGTCAAGATGCCAAAGAATACAACATATTCTGGCCAACACTAAAACTAGGAGCAATAATAAAAGTTGATGCGGCATTTTCGGGTGTAGGAGCAGTAGATGAAGCCATCATATCTTATTTTCTTTGATAGCAACCTTATTAATAAGACAAACCCTGAGTTGATGGCTTTCCTGGCCACACTTGAAGAATTTTCGCTTTGCATTATTGCAATAACCCCAATGAGGATGACTACAGAACAGATAAAAAGGGAATAAAGAAACTGACTGACCATTACTCGCCTCAGATTAGGCACCCTGTGCCTAAAAATTATCACCACCTTGATGATGTCTGTCACCCGACTACTTCGAGTAAGGAGCACTAGCACTAGAGAAGGATCTAAAACTTCCCCACTTCCTTTTTACTATTTTCCACCATCCGGACTACCCTAAGACTGAGCACTTCCCTGATCAGAAAACCTTTTCCTCCACCCATGCTTATCTCCAAAATCCACCTATTTCTTCTTCTCATCTTCTACCTGCTGTATATGAACAATCAACATAGAAATGTCTATATCTTTAACCAGCAAGGAAGTCTTGCTTTCCAAGATCTAATCCTGATTCAACCCAAAAGTAAAATTTCTCATTCTCATTGTTATGTGAGCCATCAAATCAAGAGCATACCTTGACAGTTGATGAAACTTCAAGGTATATTCCTTGACAGACATTCTCCCTTTCTTAAGATTCATAAATTCCTCCATTTTCTCTTTTCTAAGCTTTTGGGGAAAGAAATAATCTAGAAAAGCACCAAGGAAGGCATCTCATAAGGATATCTCCTCCACATCACCTTTATCCCTATATGACTTTTCATACCATTGGTACACAACATCCTTGAGTTGATAATCTGCAAAGTTTACACCTTCCATATTAGTAACCTACATCACCTTGAATATCTTCTCCATTTTATCTAAGAAACCCTAAGGATCCTTCTCTAGCTTCACACCAGTAAAAGTAAAAGGATTCAGTTTTATAAACTAACCAACCCTTGTGGCCTTAGTAGACAACCCACCATATGCATCCCGATTAGCCTAAGTAGCAACCAATTTAGCAATAGGATGAATAGCCTAGAAAAATTCTACATTTGTCACCTCACCCTGAGGAGTGCTAGTAGCAATCGGAGGAACTCCAAAACTATTGGGGATAGGACCCTAATATCAAAGATGAACTCCATACAAAGGATGTATCCCATCAACATTGTCCCCAAATGGAACTAAGGAGTTTTTTTGAGTTCTATATCATCGAGGCATGATTAAAAAAGTGAACAACCAAAGATTAGAGAAGAATTCCAAGACTTAGACTCCAAGATTTAAAATAGAATATAAAGAAAGTAAAATATTCGTAAATGTCTTATAGTCTCTCTCTTATGAGTGTGACATGCTACATTCCCCTAAAACAAACTTTACTCAACATGGCTTTGTGGATGACTAATTGACCATGAACCTAAGGTTCTGATACAAACTTGACATGACCCAACTGGGGGCCTTGTCATAATAGGCATCCCAAGTCCAACAATGACCGGAAACCACCCCCTATTTACCAATCCAACTACCACTAACATACCTTGAGTCGGCTGAATTTTGAACATATAATAAGATAGCATAACTGGACAAGAACTGACTTAAGGGTAGGTCTATTCCTAGACTATTCCACTAAACCATACCAACTAAATCATCAAGACAAACCAACACCAATTCAAGGGCCATAAACCAGCCCATAACCAAATGATTTCCAACACATAATATAATTAATACCAAATTAAAATACGATGGAACAATAAAAAATTATGTCCAATTATATCATCCCCTATACCAATACCAATATTAAGGATGAATGCCAATATTAAGGCCAACACCAATATTGATCCCGCCCATTGCAACCCATATTAGTACCACAAATCCTCTAACAAAAAGAGTAAGAACATCCAACTGGGATATGCCCCAACCATAGCCAAAACCAATTCCAAAAAATAAATCAAAATGTCTAAAAATATCCATAATATAAAATGGATCCTTCTAAAATAAGGGAAGCCCACCACTTTAATCACGCAGCTATCCTCGAGTCAATCACTATGTAAAAAAAGTAGAATGGTCGATTCCTATATAACGTGGGTATACAACTGCTCAAAGATGGGTTAGCGGGTAAACGCTTAAATGAACTCAGCATAAGGATAAAATAATTCCATTTGCAAAACCAAGTAAAACCATCCAAATTCACAAAACTTTATATATATACATATAACCATGCCGGGAAAGGGAACCGAGTTTAGCATATCATTAAAACCATTATCTGGAATGTGTAGCTTTGCCATCCTAAACCATCCATGGGCGATATGGGTTCAGCTCCTCCTACTAAAAAAGACCAAGTACGCGAAGCCGTATGACCAGGGAAGAAAACTAGGGATAACTAGTACATTCCCCAAATATAAAGTGTGACATCATGCACACGGTCACAAGGACCAAACCTCACAACGACAAATATGAGTTTCCAATTTGGGTCCCCTCAAGACCTCTACCTACTATGGATTTACTACACACCCTGCCATTATTAACTAATTAAAACCATTACCAAGCACCCAACCAATCCATTAACCATTTATTAGCCAAGGCCGTCAAAAGTGGTATCATCATACCAATATTACTTTTAATTTTTGTCCATAGCCAACCATATATAAGGTTTAGCGATTCCACGTACCTTCATGATTTCCAACTAACCATAACAATGGCAACCAAGGTCTTTCCAATTTATTTAAATACAATTAAAACATTCATATCATTTAGGGTTCCATAACTAAGTTTAAACCATTAATAAGTTTCATCGAAAAACCAATATTATAGTGAAAACATTGTTAAAGGAATTTTATCAAACACATTAGGGGCATAGTATTTCCAAAAACTAAAGTCCATTACCAAAGTACCATTCCCATGTAACCAATAATAAAAAACCACCATTAATGCATATAAAATAATAATTAAAACATGGGAAAACCATAACCAAGTATTTATAACCAAAACCCCTAAATCATATTTAAAACCCAAATTCACATAATAATGTAATCCTGAAAACTATTCATAAAAACCATGCCTTAGCTGGAACTAACAAAGAGGGAAAAGAACATGCCTTAATTGACAAAGTAGATAGAGAGAAACCACCAACAAGATCCCTAATTTTTTCCTCTAGTTTAAACCCTAGCTTCTTTGCCTAAAAGATCTTGAGAGATTATAGAGTGTTTAGGAAGAGTTTCTAAGTGTTAATGAATAGAACAATAGGGTAAATATCCTCCCAAATGAGTTAGAAGTCATGGGACCTTATAAAGGTAAGTGAGGAAATGTATAGATTACCCCCACTGAAGTTGCACAAACTCTCATCATAGGGGTATGACTGAACCTGATGATTTGTACCCTTTTATATGAGTGGTACACAACACTAATATCATAAGCCTTAACCCTTAAAACCTACACTGTCCAGTGTACGGCTTATCTTACCCAAGTTGTATTGATAACATACAATTCATACCCTTCACCTATATCCTTAGCGAGATAGAATCACATAGGTTTGAACATTATCCACCATACGAGTCTTGAGTATGAATCTTACCTTGGGTTATGGCTCCTAGTGATCTACTCATACCCATATCAAACTTATGTTACCAAGTATAAGGTTAAGTAAAGGAACCAAATAGTCCTTATCTTATCATACGATGCGTACCACTAAGTCCTACCTATTCCAGTGACCAAAATTTATCCCACCAACCAACACTAGTTAGCATATGATTAGATAATACCATTCACACCCCAATCATATGGATCAAACCTATGAGTCATATTGGGTTAAAAGACAAGAATTCCAAGATATTTTCTAAGGGTAAAAACCCAGGGTGTTTAAATAGTAGTCCTTGTGGGTACGATATTTGATTCTTTGAGTCAATATCTTACTTGTATATTCATTTGCACTTACGTCTACCATAGAACACAACAAGTTTTTGGTGCCATTGTTGAGGACTCATATAATTAATGATTTTCTAAATTTTTGGCTTTTGATAAAATTTAAGTGTTAACGACTTGATCTTAGGGGCTGACTTTTGTAGGACTAGCAAAGTATCATAATGACTAGAGAGAAAGAATTGGAAAACCCTTATTTGAAACTAAAATAGACATTTCATCAGAGGCAAAGAGCAACAATACTTTACTATCCAATTCAATAATTTCAGATGGGATATTAGAGAGATCCTAATCTTGATGATCCAATTGATCCTGTTTTGCCAATTGCTCCAACTTTGGTAGTTCCAGCAGCTCCTGCTTGATTAGAATCAAGGACTATTCATAAAGTGATAATCCCACTTACAAAAAATGCAACTAATTGTATTTGCAACCTAGAGGTGGGCGGTCAGTTTGAACTATAGAAGAATATGAAATAACTTTTTCACATAACTAGGCAATTCACAAGTTTATCTCATGAGGACCCATAACAACCTATTTAGAATTTTTTTTATATCTGTGTTATCTTCATTCTAGCTAGGGCATCTACTGATTATGTCATACTGGCTTTTTTTTCCTTTTTTCTATTGGGGGAAGCGAAAAAGTGGTTATATGAATCCTAACTCCATCACCTCCTGGGATAATCTAGCTTGAAATTTCCTTATTCAATTTATTCCATATAGAAAGACACCATGTTTAAGAAGTGAGATTTTGAGTTTTAGGCAGAAGGATAGAGAGAATCTTTACCATGAAAAGAAAAGATACAAAGGCATGCTAAGGAATTTCCCTATCATTATCATCTTACTAATGATGTGTTAGTCCACACTTTTATTGAGGGTCTTGAGCCTAACACCATAATTCTATTAGATTCAACGAAAAGAGGGTAAGCACTTGAGAAGACATACATAGAATTATTTATGTTACTGAATTGAATTTCAGAGGGGAATCTTAAGTTGTATGTTAATACAAGGAGTACTCGAAAGAATGTTGCAGATATGTTGGAGGTTTATTAGTTCATGGCTATATCAGCTCAAATTGCTGCCTTACAAAATCAGTTAACCAATTAGTGATGACGCAATCCATGCCAGCAACAGCGAATACACTTCATTAGGCTTATTCATGGTGTAAAGTTTGTGTGAGAATGAACATATAGCTGATGCTTGTGCAACAAATCAAGAGTCTGTAAATTATATAAAAAATGCTAATTGTCAAGGAAAACAAAATTTTTGTAACACTTACAATGCTAAATTGCAGAATCATCATAACTTCTCATACAGTCGAAATCACTCACAGAATAATAATCAATACATGGGGCCAGTACAACTAAATCAACATGTTTAGGGTAATCAGGCCATAACATAATTGAACAATATTAAAGAGATACTGAAGTTATTATGGCTACTTAAGCACAGTTTGTAGCAGATATAAAGAGCCAGCAGATTATTACAAAGAACTTAGAGATGTATATAGGTTAGATTACAAGAGCAAAAAACACTAGAACTCAGGAAGGTGTTCTTAGTGATACTAAGCGTAATCAAAATACGTAAATATAGTTACCAGTAAAAGTGGTCTACAACTAAAGAAGTTGGAACCTAATATGAGAATAATCAAGGATATAGACTTATGAGAGTGTGTTTGGACCCGAGACTTGGTGTGTGCAATTGAAGTTTAAAAGATGGATAAAACACATGAAAAATAATCCACTTATTACACTTGATAGGCCCCATGCCCTTGAAGGGTATTATGGCCATTTTAGTCTTCTATTTTGTAATAGCTATATAGGATCATGTTAGGGCTTCTCTAGTTAGTTTTTGGATAATGTTTTAAGTCATAAGACACAAAGAACACCAAGTCCTCTCTCCTTTGATGCAAACCAAAATTAGGACAAGAAACTAGTGTGGATCCACTAGTGATAGTATTTTGCTTGGAAATATTCACGCTTAAGAGGTGGAATCTGATCTAGTGTCACATAAGAGATGGGTCAATTGTTGTGTATAGTTTTAAGGGTCCAAGAGTGGAATAAGCTCTTGGGTTCTTTAGAATATGCCTTATGTAGTCTATCTATCCATTTATTTAGCGTAACCTTTTGTTGTTGAAATCGTTGGTTATTGCTATTGTTATCTTATTGTTCATCTCATATAGATACTATTTTCATGTTGTTACTCCTTCAAAATCTTGTTATTGTTATTGTTTTCACATTTTGGAGTTGTTATCTTCAAGCTCTTAGGTTTGTAGTGTATTTGTGGACTATTTTACTTGTTTTTGGTACATTCTTTGTTTGTAGTGTATCATAACCTAAGAAAAAAAATCACAAGGCTATGAATGGTGATAGTGTAAAGGAAGAAGAGAAAGTGGTTGAAGAAAAAACTAAAATCAAGGAAACCATAGTGGAAAGGCGGCGCTACCTTCACCATTCCCACAAAAGCTTCAAAAACACCAAGAGGAGACTTATTAAAAGAAATTTATAGAAATTTTGAAGCATGTTCAAATTAATCTCCCTCTGATCGATATTTTGTAGAGTGTTCCAAAGTATGAAAAGTATGTGAAGGACGTGGTAAAAAACAAGAACCGTTTGACTGAATATGCTACAGTAACACTTACTAAGGAGTGTACATCAAGGATTCAGAATAAATTGCCCACAAAGATAAAAAATCCAAGATGTTTTACTTTGCATATCACCATCGGACAATCCATTAGTGGTCGGGGCTTATGTGATGCAGGGGAAAGCATAAATCTCATGCCCATATCTTATTATAGAAAGGTGGATTTAGGCAGTCCCGGACCCCCTACAATTATTTTACAGTTAGCTGAAAGGTCCCGTACTAGCCATAATGAGATCATTGAAGATGTATTGGTGCAAGTGGGATCTCTTATTTTGCTAGTGGATTTTGTTATTCTTGATTTCAATCTTGATCTGGCCATTCCATTTATTTTAGGACAACTATTTTTTATAACTGGGCAATCACTAATTTATATAGCTGCAGGGCAAATAACCATGAGGGCTCATGATAAGGTTGAGGTTTTTAACATGTATAAGGCAATAAAGCTGTCTACAATATATGAAGAATTCTCTACAATTACATTCGTAGACCTTGAGCCTAAGCTCAACCTTCTACTGTCAAATAACCCACTTGAGCTAACATTAATGGGGTATGATTTTTTGGTGATATCGAGGAGCTTAAAATGGTACATGTTATGGATTTGTTTGGCATTGACATAAGAATTATTGAATTTGAGCCATTTAATAGACTAATTGGTCCATTTCAAAAGGAATCTATTAATAAACCACCAACGCTAGAGCATAAGGATCTTTCATCTTATTTAAAATATGTTTTCCTTTGTGAGGATGATACTTTGCCTATGATTTTGTTTGTTGGTTTTTCTGATGTGCAGGTGAGAGAGCCATTGACAATATAAAGAGAAAAAAGAAAGCAATCAAATGGTAGATGTTAGATATCATAGGAATTAATCTTGTGTTCTACATGCATAAAATATATATGAAAGAGGGACACAAACCAAGTGTGCAACACTGTAAAGACCGAATCTAGTGATGAAAGAAGTAGTCAAAAAAGAAGTCATTAAGTGGATTGATGCAGGGATAGTCTATCCTATATCCGATAGAAAATAGGTCGGTCCAGTGCATTGTGTCCTAAAGAAAGGAGAGATGACTGTTGTGACTAATAAGGATAACGAGTGATTCCAACTCGCATAGTGATTGGGTGGAGGATCTATATACGTTAAAGAAAGTTAAATGATGCCATAAGGAATGATCACTATCCTATTCCGTTTATTGATAAGTTATTGGATAGATTGGCGAGACAAGAATATTATTACTTTTTAGATAGAAATTCAGGGTATAACCAAATATCCATAGCATCGAAAGATTACGTGAAGACCACTTTCACTTGTCCTTATGGTACTTATGCATTCAAACTCATGCCCTTTAATCTTTGTAATGCACCAAAAACATTCTAGAGATGCATGATGGCTATAGTCTATAATATGGTGAAAGACTTTGTTGAGGTATTTATGGATGACGTTTTTATTTTTGGTAATTCTTTTGGAATGTACTTCCATAACTTAGATTGGTTCATGGCATGCTATGAAAAAACCAATGTTGTATTAAACTAGGAGAAGTGCCACTTTTTGGTCAAGAAAAGTATCATCCTTAGTCATAAGGTGTCACATAGAAAACTTAAGGTAGACAGAGATAAGGTAGATTTCATTGAAAATCTCCCGTATCCGATGTCAATAAAAGGTGTTAGAAGCTTTCATCGGCACATAGGGTTTTAAAAATATTTTATAAAAGACTACTCGAAGATAGCAGGTCCAATGTGCAAGTTGTTGGAAAAATAGGTCAAGTTCTACTTAGGGGCTGAAGGTCAAAGATTATTTGATTATCTAAGGAGAAACTTAATAAATGCACCCAATCTAATTCCTCCTGGTTGGGCATTACCATTCGAGCTGATGTGTGATGCTAGTGATGTGGCTGTTGGAGCGGTATTGAGGAAAAACAAAGATAAGGTATTTCACTCTATCTACAATGACAGTAAGATCTTAGTTGCAACCCAGGTAAATAATACAGTCATAGAAAAGGAGATGCTGACACTTATATTTGCATTTGATAAATTTAGAGCATACTTGATGGGTACAAAGGTAATTATCCATACTGATCATGCTGCCATTCAGTATCTGTTTAGTAAAAATGATATGAAACCAAGGTTTATTAGGTGGATTCTTATGCTTTAAAAATTTGATTTTGAAGTTTGTGATAGAAGGGGAACTAAAAATTAAGTGATGGATCATCTATCGAGGCTTGAGAATCATGATAATGTTTTCGCTGAATCACTATGTATTCGAGAGGAGTTTTTGGATGAGCAATTATTGGAACTGGATGTAACTAAAGTTCTATGGTATGGTGACATAGTAAATTTACTAGTAGCTAGTATTTATCCTCTGAAGGTCACAAGTCAAAAGAAGAAAATGTTGTTTTATGATTTTCGTGCAAACGTATGGGATGAGCTATTTCTTAAAGAGAAGATGTGCTGCAGAAGCTGAATCTAAAAAGCTACTTGAAAGTTGTCATTCAGCGCCTTATAAAGGTCATCTTGGTGGAGAAAAGACAGCTCGAAAAGTATTAAAGTATGGTTTTTTTTGGCCCACACTACTTAAAGATGTTGTGAATTATGTTAGAAGTTGTGACAAGTGCCAGAGAATGGGCATGATATCATGGCGTCATGAAATGCCCTTAAAAAGTATTCTGGAAGAGGATATCTTTGACGTAAGGGGTATAGACTTTATAGGTCTATTTCACCTATCTGACGGTAAGTTATATATCCTAGTGGCTATTGATTATGTGTCAAAGTAGATAAAAGCTAAAGCTCGACCCATAAATGATGCAAGAGTAGGGATAAAATTCATCAAGAAGTATATTTTCTCTCACTTTAGCACACCTCAAGCCATTATTTACAATGGGGGTAACACACTTCTTAAATAATTGGTTGAAGAATTTGTTGGATAAATATAGGGTTAGACACAAGGTACCCATAGAATATCACCCATAGAATAGTAATCAAGTTGAGGTGTCTAATCGAGAGATTAAGAAGATCTTGTAGAATACGGACAATTGACAAAGTAAGGATTGGTTGGTTAAGCTGGATGATAAATTGTGAGCATATAGGATAGCCTATAAAATGCCTATTGGGACCTCTCTTTATCAATTGGTGTATGTTGATAACACTTAAACTACATCTCTCTAATGAGAATGTAAGTGATAGTTGTCAATATAAAACCCAACTAGGTTAGGGTCGAATCCCACAGGGAATATGGTGTGACCTTAAGCCGTTTGCAATTTAATCAACTAAGATGAATAGAAACTAGAGATTCTCAAATTATATCACACTAGTAATCCCAAAATAATAATGATAATCTCTTCAATGTAATTGCTTGTTCAAGTCAAGAAACTAGAGATAGAAAATATCAAAATAAGGGTCTCCAAAAGATGTTCGAAACTCTCCAGAAAACCCTAAACAAGACTTTAAATAGTTCAGCCTAAGTAAGGAAACAAAATCACATTGTTTAATAATCCCTCAAATTAGGTAACGACATTCGTGACAACCTATCAGGAGGCTGACGACTTATCACAAATGTCTTCAGCTCCTCTTTACTTTTATTACTCGCTGCTTTAGGCTGATGACAAACTGTGGCATCCTATCAACTTCTTGATGACTTATCACAAATGTCATTAAGTCTCTACCTTAGCTCTCATGTTCTGTCTTAGGTTGACGGCAATTTTGATGACCTATTAGCTCCTTGACGGCTTATCACAAAATGTCATCACAACTCTCAACTTAGGTGCATTCTCTCTCTGAGGCTGATGATGAAGATAATAACTTATCACAGGGCTAACGACTTATCAAAAATGTCGTCAGCCACACTTCTCTAAGAATTACTTCAGATTTTAACTCCTTTGCTTCCATACTTGTTGGTTCTCTTGCATCATAGCTTTTACTGCAAAATCAAACTTAAAACAATAAAAAACGACAAAAGTAGCTTAAGACTTTGCAATTATTCTTAGTTAAAAGTCTCAAATGTATTAGCATTAGCTCACACATCAACACCCTCAACTTAAAACAATTGCTTGTCCTCAAGCAACTAAACACAACTAAGAGAATACTAAGTACATTTGGTAGTCAATCATCCATATCATCTCAAAACAGTTTCACCCTCTCCAAGGTCAGTCAATTTAAGAACAATGAAGAACACCAATGCAACATACAAAAATTAATATACGACATTAATTCAGTTACATTAACCATACATATACCAGTATTACACTCTCCAAACAAATTAGCAACTAGCAACATATCTAGTGTTCCCTCACAATAAAGAAATCCCCCTCATCTCATATCAGTAATCCTATACGTAACCATGGGGAAAATCAAAACACTCACTCTCAGAATGATGTTCCAACCAATGTATGCCAAGTACCATAGGCTTGCCCTTATTTTCATTACCCAGATCTTCAGATAGGTCAGCTAGGATCACTATAGGTCTTCTCTTAGGCTTGTGATATAGGTTAGGGGCTACTATGATACTTGATGGTATTTAAGGTGACTAAGCCTCCTTGATACTACACTATCTTTTTGGGGTTTCACTCATTAGCTTTTTCCACTATTCTCTTTTATTAATCAAACTTATTTCGGCTGGGTGCGGTCTTTTCCACAATCACTTATTCCACAATTTTTTTCTTTTTCTTCCTCTTTTCCTCTGCACCTAGCTTTTTTTTATTCTTTTCTTTTATGCTAACTTTCTTCATACTCATTGTATATCACGTACCCCTATGATAGCCACCCTCAACTTAGGTTATTTGCCTAAGTCTAGGCGCACAGTATAAAAGACCAGGGCCAAAATAGGTTCATTGTGATCTAAAGAGGAAAGTGACATGTATCACAAAAAGAAATAGGCTAATCAGGCTCAAAATAGGGATCAAGGGATATTATGCACACAGGGAAGGTCATTTAGGCTAAAATTAGATCATATCAAAATGGCCTATGATCCGTTCCTAACCCCTATCCTTAAGCCTAAGTAAGACTAACCAGATAAGTTCTGGCTTTAACAGAAAGAGAAAACTAAGTAACATCTCACACACACTTGGCACATAGGTATATCGCAATCTACTACTCATTCAGTTTGTGCAGATGTTTAGCAATAATTATTGTGTTACTATAACTAATGCCATACAAAGATGCGCAGTGGTCATACTTAAATGCAAATCACATAGTTAAAAAAGTAGACAACTTGAAGAGGTGGACAAAAATCACAAAACAATTCAACTACCTCAAGTACAAGTATTTCTCCCAGTCGGCTACAAAATTTTACAACAATAATTTACCGTACACCCTCAACTTAAAATCAAAGAAAATCTAAACATAGCATTAGAGTATACCTGGAATAGATCAATCCCAAGGGTCATAGGTTGCCTCCCATTCAGCACCTGGGTTACGTCGTGGCACAAATCAGCTATATTAATTACTCAGACTTCATCAAGACAGATAGTAGTGTCACTTTTCATTGATTCTTTTGGACCAATATAAAAGTTTGAATCATTGCCCATTTACTTTGAAGGTACTGTTGTCTTCAATTGAAAGTTCTACTACTCCAAATGAGTAGACTTGACTAACTCGTAAAGGGCCTGACCACTTATATTTAAGCTTACCTGGGAACAGTTTTAGTCTGGAATTGAACAGAAGCACCAAGTCACCTTTTTGGAAGTCTCATTTCTCTATCCTCCAATTATGGTATTTTTCATCTTTTCTCTATATAGGTCCACTCGTTCATATGCCCTAAGATGGAATTCATCCATCTCATTCAGTTGTCCCACTCTCAGCTCTGCTGCCTCCTTCCAACTCAAATTTAGCCATTTGAGTACCCATAAGGCCTTGTGCTCCATCTCTATTGGTAAGTGAAAAGCTTTTCCATAGACCAGCTGAAATGGTCACATGCCAATGGGTGTCTTAAAAGCAATTCGATATGCCCACAAGGCATCATCAAGCTTTCGAGACCAATATTTTTGACTAGCATTCACCATTTTAGCTAGGATGGCTTTAATCTCTAAATTTGAAACCTCCACTTGCCCACTAGTTTGTGGGTGATATGGAGTGGCTACTCTATGTTGTTTCACCCTATATTTTTCTAAAGCTGCTCAAAACACTTTGTTGTAAAAATGAGATCCTCCATCACTTATAATAGTGCATGGTATTCCAAAGAGAGAGAAGACATTTTTTTAAGAAAAGAAGCAACTCTCTTTCCGTCATTATCAGACAAGGCAACAGCTTCAACCTATTTTGAGACATAGTCAACAACAACTAAAATATACTTCATCCTATACGAGCTTACAAAAGGACCCATAAAATCAATGCCCCAGACATCAAACAATTCCACTTCAAGCATCTTAGTCAAAGACATCTCATGTCTTTTGGAGATGGACCCGTACCTCTGACATTGGTCACATTTCAGCACAAACTCATGGGCATTCTTGAACAATGTTAGCCAATAGTAACCACTCTACAACACCTTCCTAGATGTTCGGTCACCTGCATGGTGACCTCCAACTAGGGAAGCATGACATGCTTCCAATATGCATAATACATCCACATCCAGCATGCATCTCCTTATAATATTATCCGCATATCACCAAAAAAGATACGACTCATCTCAGAAGTAATGTGTCACATCATGCAGGAATTTTTTTCTTTGATGGAAGGAAAGATTTTCTAGGATGACCTCACTCACAACATAATTTGCAAAGTCAGCATACTAAGGCAATTTCTCCACAGTAGTAGCCAAGATCTCCTCATCTGGGAAGGCATTATTTATCTCCATTTCATCACTAATTGCCTGCTCACCTTCCATTCTATACAAATGATCTGCAACCTGGATTTCATACCCTTTCCTATCTATGACTTTAAAGTCGAATTCTTGTAGCAGTAATACCTATCTAATTAGCCTTGGTTTTGTATCCTTCTTAACCATACAATACCTCAAAGCTGCATGGGCAGTGTGAACCACCACCTTGTTCCCAATCAGATAAGCCCTGAATTTCTTAAAAGAATATACTATAGCGAGAATTTCTTGCTTAATAATGGTGTAGTTCTTTTGCGCTCCATTCAGTGCTTTGCTGGCATAATATATTGGATAAAACAGTTTGTCCTTCTTTTTCCTAATAGGAGCTCTAAGGGAAGCACCGTTTGCATCACACATGATCTCAAATGGTTTTGACCAGTATGGTGGAATAATAATAGGGGCCTCAACCAGCTTCTTTTGAAGGCATTTGCAATCATCATCGAAAGAAAACTTCACTTCTTTCTCCAAAAGTTTGCAAAGTGGATTTGCAACCTTTGAGAAGTCTTTTATAAACCTCCAATAGAAGCCAGCATGCCCAAGAAAACTACGCACTCCCTTCACTGAAATAAAAGGTGGTAGTTTCTCAATAACTTCCACCTTGGCTCGATCAACTTCTATCCCTTTTGCTGAAATTTTGTGACTGAGAACGATGCACTTCTTTACCATAAAATAGCATTTTCCCTAGTTAAGTACCAAATTGAATTCAACACATCATTATAAGGCTATACTCAGGTTTGCCAAACAAACCTCAAATGAATCTCCCACCATAGAGAAATCATCCATGTATACCTCTATGTTGTCCTCACCATATGGACATATGAATGTTATCTTCTCCTGATCTTCAGGAGCAATACATATTTTGTTGTATCCATAATAACCATAAAAAAAGTAATACCATCCCCTTCCGGCCAATCGCTCAAGCATTTGGTCCATAAAGGGCATAGGGAAATAGTCTTTTAGAGTCCACGAATTTAGCTTGCTGTAATCCATGTAGACTCTACACCCAGTCACAGGCCTGAGTGGAATCAACTCAGTCCTTTCACTTGCAACCATAACCCCCTTTTTTAGACACGCATTGAACTGGGCTCACTCATTTGCTGTCAAAAATAGGGTAAACTACTCCTGTATCTAACCACTTAATAATCTCCTTCTTAACCACCTCTTGCATTGGTGGGTTATGATGGTGCTGATGCTCAATGGTTAGAGTACAATCATTCTCAAGTTGTATTTTAAGTGTGCAAATTCCAGGGGGAGTGCCAATAATATCTGCGATGGTCCATCCTATAGCTCTCTTGTGCCACTAAAGTACTGAAATAAGTGCATTTACCTGTTGCTCACCCAAGTCAGCTGCAATAATAACAGGTAGTGTGTTTCAATTGCCCAAAAATATATACCGTAAGTGCCCGACAGTTCTTTCAATTCAAACACTGGTGACTCCTTAATAGATGCCTTGGTTGGTGGTGTTGGTCGATTAGCAAGGTCAAGGAATATATTTTTAGGAGCATAAGGATATGAACCCATTACTGACAAGGCACAAACAATCTCTACATACTCCTCAATGCCTTCATGATTAAAGTTCATTAGAACTACGGCTAAAGGCTCGACAATAAGTTACTCCTCTCTTGATACCTCCTATTCGTCCTTATAATACACATCAACTATTGAGAACACACTCATTTCTTGTTGCTTCTTCATTTATTTACACATATCAAACCGTACCACTTTATCATTCATCCTGAATAAGAGCTCATTCGCTCTCAAATCAATCAACATACTTCTGGTTACGAGGAAAGGTCGACCCAATATTATGGGCACCTCAAATTCTACCTTGAAATCCAAAATGACAAAGTCTGGAGGGAAAATGAAGCTGGCTACCTTCACCAACACATTATACAAAATGCCAATAGGTTGTTTTACTGACCTATCCACCATCATGAGTCGCATGTTGGTGGGTGTGGGATTTCCCAGACCTAACTTTCCATATATAGCCAGCGGGATCAAATTAATGCTTTCTCCCAGATCAAATAATGCCTTGGAGAATTCTATAGTCCCAATTGTATAGGGAATAGTGAATGCGCCTGGGTCTGGCTTCTTCTGCACCAAGGTCCTTGTAGAAATAGTGCTACAATAATGGAGATTATCCTCAAATTCATAGCTCACTACTCTTTTCTTAGTTACAAGGTCCTTCATGAATTTAGCATATCCTATCATTTTTTCAAGTGCCTCCACCAAAAGCACATTTATTGACAATTGCTTGAGCATTGCCATTAATTTGTTAAATTTTGCATCATCAGTTTTTTTATTCAACCACTGAGGAAAGAAAGGTGGTGGTCTTGGGATAGTTTTCAACACTACCTCTTTTTTCTTTTCTTTCTCTTTTTTTGGACCATCATTACAATTATCCAACTTCTTAGACTCCACTGGACCTCCTTCTTCCGACTTATCATCAACTACATATTTGCCCACAGAAGGGCCAGGTAATATATTACCACTTCTAGTGGTAATCTCCATACATGAGCCATCATTTCATGGATTTTAGATCGTATCACTTGGTAACATTCTGCTCTTTCTCTGGTTGAATACTATGGAAAGTTGGCTCATCTGTTGCTCCAACTGTTTGACTGTGGTGGAGTGCGAGTTTACCAACTGACTAATAGATGATAGATCATTCTTCATGGTTGTCACACCAGAGTTAGTAGCTTCCACTCTCTTCAATAAATTAGCCATCACGCCTTTATGGATATCTTTTCAGAACTTGTTGTAGCAGCCTCACGATTTCCAGGTAGGACACAGAGCCCGCTCCTATCATTTTTGTTCCTCTAATTTCCTTTCTCCCTATATTTATAACTAGCCTTTTCATAATAATTCCAACCTTGATTCCCTTGGCCATTGCCTCAGAAACCCCCCGATTATTAACATTGTTTGCCTTTTTTTCTGTATCAGCATCAACTCTGTCCAGAGATCCCATAGCTTTTACCTTCATAGTATTGCCTAATCGCAAGTGCTTGGTTTGCAAGTCTATATGTATACTAAGGTGAGCCATGTCTTGGTTACATTCCTCATCTCTTCTGTGTTGTTCCGCAGTAATACCACAGACACAGTGGGGCTAGCTATAATAGAGTCTGTAGTATGCCATGCCCGACTCTGTTTGGTCATTCTTTCTAGAATCTCTATAGCCTCTGGGAATGTAAGATCAACAAATGAACCAGTAGTAGTATTATCTACAATTGGATTTGTCACAGAGTTAAGATCCTTGTACAAAGTCTCCATTAAGTGTAAGTCCATCATATTATGGTTCGGATACTATGTTAGCTTTTTCTTGAATCTTTCCCAGGTTTCATACAAGGCTTCAGTTGGGAGCTGCCTAAATTTTCTAATCTCATCCCTCAACTGTACCCTCCTGGAAGGCGGAAACAACCTTTCTAGGAAAACTCCTTTCAACTGCCTTCAGTTGGTTATAGAATTGGCTGTTAGCTTATTTAGCGACAAAGTTTTCTCCCCAGACAGAGACAACAGAAACAACCTCAACCGAATAGCATTCTTGCAAATTCCTTGTTATCAAAAGATTTACAGATGGTGACAAAATTCACTAGATGCAAGTTAGGGTCATTCCGAGGAATCCCACCAAACAACCCCTTTAGATTGAGGAGCTGAATCATAGTACTCGTAATGTCGAATTTATCTCCAAGTGGCAATGGTGGAGGAATGATTGCACCTGTTTCACCTGCTCCATCCATTCAATCATCATCATCATTGAGGTTATACTGGACCAGTTGGTACTCTTGCCTTTCTCAGAATGGACGGTTCCTATTAATATTACGTCGTACTAGTGCATCTAATTGCTCTACACACCTTGGGTTACTAGGATTTAGCAACTCCTCGTCTTCCAAATCTTCATACTCAAGATTTTAATGTCATTCTTATTGATCGACATTTTACATATTTACTTGAGCTCTAGCTAAGACAGCCAATCTACCAGCCTCTTGTTGTTCTTCCATTCTTCTAATTCGTTATGGTTTTGAATTAACTGGTAAAATAGTTTGTCCAAAACTTCTGGTTCTTGGAATACACAACAAATATCCTATAATAAACAAAAACAACAAATAAAAATACAACTATAAAACTTGACTAAGAGTCAATTAGTGCACCCAACTTCAATTTACAACCATATTCCCTGGCAACGGTACCATTTTTGATAACGCTCAAACTACACCTCTCTAATGAGAATGTAAGAGATAATTGTCAATATAAAACTCAACTAGTTTAGGGTCAAATCCTATAGGGAAAATGGTGTCAACTTAAGTCATTTGCAATTTAATCAACTGATAGCTGGATATTTCCTGAAATGGGATTTTTTAGTTTAGCAAGTAAGTGTTTGTCACTTTAGTTACAGTGTTTGTAATCAAGAGTTTATGGAAAAATCAGAATTATGTTCACTAAGGGTTTTGGTACTTGACAGATGCTAATGGTGATTCATGATTCTCAAAGTAGGTAGGACAAAAAGTTATCTTTATCGAAGTTATGCCTTAATATATCTCGACCTACTTAAGCATTTAATTACCTAATCCTCTCAGACTTAGGAAATTTATATTCATGACCAGATTTTACCTCAAGTTAATCAGCCTTGTTACAACATCAACTAATAAATGGAAGTTTTTAGTGCTTCCAAGTCTCTGTTAATAATTCACTTCCCACTATATTTGATTTTTTTCTCAAGCAAATCAAAGAAGGTGCTATCTATTATTTGCAACCAATAGACGATAACTAAAACCTCAAAATTATCAAGGAGTCCTACCATTTTTTTAATCTTGAACACTTAGCACCTTATTAAGACTTAACTTTAGATAACACAATTCAGGTTAAAGGAATTTAGCCGCTCATGATGTAATAATCAAAACAACTGGTCATATTTATGATTTGAAAGATAAATTTACCAAAAAATGAATAGTTACTAGCAATTCTCAGATTAGATCACAGTTGTAATCCCAAAATAATGATGATAATCTCTTCAAAGTAATTGCTTGTTCAAGTCAAGAAATTAGATAGAGAAAATATCAAAATATGTGTCTTTAAAAATTGGTCAAAACTCTCTAGAAAACCCTAAACAAGACTTTAAATTGTTCAGCCTAAATAAGAAAACAAAATCACAAAGTTTAATAATCCCTCAAATTAGGTAATGACATTCGTGACAACCTATCAGAAGGCTAACGACTTATCACAAATGTCGTCAGCTCCTCTTTGCTTTTGATACTCGCTACTTTAGGGTGACGACAAACTGTGACATCCTATTAAATTCTTCATAACTTATCACGAATGTCGTTAAGTCTCTACCTCGACTCTCATGTTCTGCCTTAGGCTGACGACAATTTTGATGACCTATCAGCTCCTTGATGGCTTATCAAAAAATGTTGTCACAACTCTTAACTCAGGTGCATTCTTTATCTAAGGCTGAGAATGAAGCTGATAACTTATCACAGGGCTAACGACTTATCAGAAATATTGTCAAACAGACTTCTCTTTGAATAACATCAGATTTCAACTCCTTTGCTTCCATTCTTCTTGGTTTTTTTGCATTATAGCTTCTACTATAAAATCATATAAAGTAATAAAAATGATAAAAGTTGCTTAATACTTTGCAATTATTCTTTGTTAAAAGCCTCAAATGTGTTATCATTAGCTGACACATCATATGGAAAAGCTTTTCACCTACCTGTAGAGATTGAATATCAGGCATATTGGGTTGTGAGAAAGGTGAATCTTGATCTGAATATTTTAGGGAATAAGAGAATGTTATAGTTGGCTGACCTTGATGAGTTCTACTTACATGTACATCAGAATGTTAAGTAATACAAAGAGAAATAAAAAAGATGGAATAATAAGAAAATTATGACTCAAGTCTTTGAGCCTGGCTAGCTTGTGTTGTTATTCTATTCTAGATTTAAGTTTTTTCCAGGTAAGCTAGGGTCCAAGTGGTCCGAACCATTTGAAGTTTTGAGAATAACTCTCATGGGGTTGTTAAACTATGGAGTAAGTAAGAAAGTTAAACATACATGGTGAATGGATAGAGAGTCAAGCATTATTGGGCGAATCATATGGTTTAACACAAGACGTCTATCCTCTTCGATGACAAATAAAGTTAAGTTGGGTTGTGCAACGATGTAAACTAAGGTGCTACATGAGAGGCAACCCTTGAATGTAATGTAATAGTTTAGTTTATTTCTCTGTTGTTTGAAAAATTAAATAAGAAAAAATAGAAAAAAAATAAAAAATACAAAAAGATGTGTCAAGCCACGTCCAAAACTAAGGCGCTGGGTGGGAGACAACCTACTTTTTCTTACGTAATTTTGTTGTTTTTATTGAGTTCAGGAATGATAAACTCCATGGCATGAGAAAGAACAAAAAGTAACAAAAAATTTTCGCTTTGGGAAGCTCTTTGGTATGTAACAAGTGCATTAACGTGAGCCCAAAGTGAGGTAAAAAAAGGGGGAAAATTTCCCCCAAAGTGCGAATTCTAGTGTGCATCCGCGATAGCCCCGTATCATGGAGGCTATCATATAGACCAAGCCCCGCACTGAAGAGGCTTTGTAAGTTTAGGTGATTTCATTCAAAGGTTGAGTTTTTAATCTGACCCGACCCTCTCAATCCGTTCCCCTTTAAATACCCCCTTATTACCCTTATATTTTCTTCTACTATAACCCTAAGTACGTCACCCCCAATCTCCAATTTCGCTCTAGATTCTTCTATTTTTTAAATTTTGTAATGGAAAAAGGAAAGCTCTTTCTCTTATATCCTCTAATACAACTAAGGTAAGCTCTTATGTTACTATATCTTTTACTTATTTGGGTGAAAAAGTGAATTTATTATGATGTATAATTGGGGTGAAAAATTGACCGACCGGATACTTAGTGTGATGATGTCTAGTATGTTGAGATATTTTTGCATTAAGGGATATTTCCATGCTTTATGTGCTTTAATTATTCCATCGGTGTTGAACTGGATTGGTGACATGCGGTTTGAGTGGTACAATACACTTTTGTCATTGGTTGTTGAATGTTATGGCTGCTAGTTTGATGTTTGCTTGATGTTTGAGTAGAGCAATATCATGGTGGTTGTTAAGCTGTTGTTCATGTGAAAATTTGTATGTTGAACAGGGGAAGTTTGAGTAACCACCTTCTCATATCTACGCAATAGTGATAGCAACTTAGTGTGGGGTGTCCTCTAACCTCTTTCACACTTAGTGTTTGCTGGTCAAACAAGGTTCCTTGTTTGACGTGTTTACTAAATGTTTTTAATAATAGGTACTATGTCTAGCCATTAGCAAAAGGGAATGGATTTTGTTAGGCCATCTAAGTCCTTACGAAAGAGGATAAAACCAATTGATTGAGTGCCTAGACATTCTACAATCCCCCAAGGGAAAACTAGGAGATACGGGGCTTGATGGGTTCTGGAGGCAGGGAAAAAATGGTATGCCAAGAACAATGAGACCAAATACACTCTGGATTAATTTATCAACCAGGCAAGCATATAGAGAGAGTATCCAAGCGTGGTGCAAGGAATTGAAGAGCTGCACATGAATTTTTTGTTTGAGCAACCCATAGAGTGAAACCTACACCTTATTAAGGAATTTTATGATAACTAGGACTCCAGGGAGCAAGACTCTAAGGTAAAGATCCAAGGCTAGGTGTGAATTTTACGGCTTATAATTTAAATGTCCTCTTAGTTGCACTAGATCTAGATGTAGAACCACTGAAGTAGCTCAGCATCACACTACTGTATGCAGACACCTTACATTTGTTATGCGAAAACAATTCTTCCACCCATGGACTCATCAAAAATATAGCAGCCACCACCTCACATTCCCATATACCTAGATGAATAGGGAGGCCCACATGTGGGGAAAGATTACCTACCATTTCCTCATTTAGGGAAAGCACATTATGGATATTATGCATGATAGAGTATGCCTCATTTATGCTTTGATGCATGATGATGTTGATACCAAAGTAGGAGTTATGATCTTTACATTAATGAAGAAGGATCACTACCATCAGGGGCACCAGTATGGCTTTGGTTATTTGCTAATTAGATTTCTAAAAAACCATGGAGTAGAGGAGGAAGAACTCAACCATAGGCCAGCAATGGATACTCACGTTGTGGATGTGTCCCAGACTAAAGGGCTAATTGTAGATCATGGTACAGTTCTGACTATACCCAAGTATCAGGCTCATATAATGAGATCACAGCCCAGATCTATGGGCTACACCTATTTTAGTTAAGGGTCAGGTGTCTCCTAGCTACAAATGAGGAAATATGAGTTATTGAGCTAGATTATCCTATTGGTCACCATGCTGGGACTATGCCGCGAATTGTATCAGAGTTTGTAGAGCCTGTAAATGATAATATGCCTACTAATGATGAGCTGAGGATATATGATTTGGACATGGAGTTAGAAGAAGAGGAGAATGAAGTCCCTTAGTCTAGAGACTGATGATGACAAAGATGATGCATGACCAGGGAGTTGTACACTACCTCATTACTTGGTTTTGCTTACAAACACTGGGACAATGTTTCATTTTAAGTGTAGGGTGGTGGTTCTCATCCCTCATGCTTTTATTTGTTCTTGTTTTATCATTCTATACACTTATATTTGGATATTATTGTGGTTGTGATATGGATTTTGATAGGCATTCAAAATATTTGGTATGTAATGGTTAGTGTTTATGATAGTTACTATGGGTTGTTCACATTTAGTGATAGTTAAAACTAGTAGTTTTTCCTTATTTTGCTTAGTTTATTATTTTTTTTCAAAATTAGGAGTAAAATTGTTGATTTTCACCCTTAAGGCAACAATTAATAACTTGTCAAAGTTAGTAGCCTTTTCCTATGATGGATGGATGACGATCATCTTAAGGGGAGTTAGTCTTAGGAAATAAAGCTGGAAAAAGAACCAAACAATAAATTTTAGGGAGAGATACTTTGTGTTGTGCCATGTGGTTACAAAACATGGAAAATACTTGTTTCGAAATAGAATAAGCCAAACATAAAAGAGGGCTGCTAGTTTTAAATGCCTAATCTCAATGGGTGTAATGTGTGATTTGTTGGCTTAAATTTCAACTTTGAAAGTAATAGTTTAAGAGCCTATAGGGATCCTACTTGAATATATCATTCACCAAGTTTTACTAAGGTTTTCTAGTTATTCTACATGCGTAGTGATGTCTAGAACTTGCCCGGTATGTTTACAAAGTGAAATAAAGGACATTGGATTTAGGAGATGATGTAGTCATTTTTTATAGACATGTTTTAGACCTCGTTTAACTACCTTTGCTCATATTCCTAGTTAGCCCTATTAAGTCTATAGCTTATTTTCTTTGATAGCATCATATGTAGCCTGTATCCTTTCATTCTTTGACTGTAATTTGATCCAAAACTCCTATAAGTTTAGTTGAAATTTTATTGATTTAAGTAGTAGAAATTCAAGTTAGGAAGAAGGTGAAATTAAAGACCTTAGGTAATTGCTATTGGGGTTGGAAGTTGATAAATGTGGATGTTGAGAGTGTGCAATAGAATTAAGAATGTTCAAAAAATTTATTAAGAAATAAATTAATAAATGACTTCCCACCATAGTGTGTTCGAATGAGCTTAAGAAGATATGGTGAAAGATAAAGAAGAAGGGAAGATAATTGAGGGAACGAATTTGTTTGTTAATTGGGTATTTTGAATGTTCATGTGGTGTACTAAAGCACTTAGAGAGATTAGCCACTATTTTCCAAAACAGTTCCAACCCATCCCTTAGCTTACACTATAACCATGATAGACCTAGTTGATCCTTAATCCTAATATTCGACTATTAGTGGAGAAATACACTAATGGCAAGCTTATGGTTCATCATTTATCACATATGAATTCTTTATACGAGTGGGCAAATTTGTTATTGATATACCCATTCTGATCATATATTGCAAGATTGTGACTGAATATGGGTAATTTTCTTGTTGTGAAGGTGCATGTGGATGGTAGTCAGGTGACTTATAGTATTAAAGGTTGAACAACTTGAATTAGTTTGCCAACAAGTTAGAAGTTCACTTTTGAAGCAAGGATGTTTGAAAGGAGCAATCCCCTATTTTTAGAATTGAATTTACATGAATTAGCTAAAAATTCATATTTGGCTTATGTGTTCCAAACACAAGTGTCTTGCTTAGATTTTGGGGTGAATACTAAATGGGTATAGTGTTTACCTGATGTTTTTTGAGGACAAACAAGATTCTAAGTGTGGGTTGATGATCTTGGGCATATTTATATGTCCAAGTGCCAATATTTACCCATATTTGGACTTGTTCCATAAGCTAAAATTTGTTATTCCTATTGTGTTTGAGCTATAATTGCAGTATTTATCTTATGGGCATGATTAGTATATGCAGGGATAAATTGTGATAAAATTGTATGTAATTGGACGCATTAACATGAAGCTAATAATGATGGAAACATTGGGAATGAATTGTTGTGCATGGGGATACTGGAATTTGGCTCAGAAAGCATAGAACGAAAGATGGGAGCAAGAAAATAGGCATGAACTTGAAAGGAACGAAAAATATTAAGCTCCAGAGTATAGACCCCAGTCCCCGCATTCAGCTCTGTGACTCGATAAGTGATTCAGAATCGATGGCAAATTCCTGTAAGCCTACTTCATAGCCCCGTGTCGCGATGGTTGGATTAATTCTCAAATCACATCCCGATAAGGGTCCACATTAGCCCTGCGGCATGGACCCTAGTCCTTGTGATGACCACAATAGTTCAGACCCTACTCCCTACGTTGAGCCACGTGATGCGGTGAAGAATACTTCTCGATCGAATTTGTCTTACTATAAAAGGAACAGGCCAAATCAATTAAGGGGACTTTTGGAGACGTACAACAGAGGCAAAAGCGTTTATAATACACTTCTTAGGGTTCTTTGAACACTTCATCTTAAAATATTAACTTTGGACATATTTAGTTATATTACTTTGATATTGATTTCAAACATGAGTGGCTAAACACCCTTGTTCTAGATTTGAGGCCAAGAACATGATTATACTTTGATATTCTTAGAGTGGTTTAATGTTGATTTATCATAAGGGTTATTCTTATTCTCTTTTACTTACTATTTTGATGAGTGGCCACCATTAAAATACATCTATAATCCATTATAAATCCGAAAGAAGAATAATTAGGATAAATCAAAGAGTTTAAGGCAAAAGTTCTTATTGTTTTACGGAATAAAGGATTTTAATAAGCGGCTAGGATAGAGATATACCTAGAAACCTTTCTTAGTTCACTTGAAGGATGATATCTGAATGCATCTAAATGAATTATTACATCCCCGCTTAATGATGTAGTTGTAATTTCCATTTAGGCATAAGATTAACGGATTGAGAGACCATGATCATAATCTAAACCTTACAAATCAATAACCCAATAATCAACACAACCAAGATAGCGATAGAGATTTCTAAAACTGTTAAGAGCGCCTCAACCCTTGAATTCTATCTCATATTGTTCACAACTTCACAGACTTTGCTATTGTCATACTTTGTTATTTATTTATTTATTTAGTAGATTTATCATTAAATCATAACAATTATCTTGATACTAGAAAACACTTAAACACTTTATTGTCATGGGTACGATATCTGATTGTTTGAGTCACTATATTATTTGTACGATTACGTGTACTTGGGTGGGTGATAAACTACTACTGAAGGCAAAAATGATCTGTGACAATCTCACAATTCACCCCATAGAGATAATGCTTCCAAATCTTAAGTGCAAAAACTACCACCGCTAACTCCAAATCATGAGTGGGGTTATTGCGTTCATGCACCTTAAGCTGTCTAGAAACATATGCAATGACACTACCCTGCTGCATTAAAATACAACCAACACCAATACGAGAAGTATCACAAAACATAGTGAATCCCTTACCCTCAATAGGAAGAACTAACACAAGAGCTAAAGTAAGGAAATCCCCGAGTTTTCAATGACTTACGCTCCTTGGACTATCAAAAAGGAACCTACTTCTGAGTCAATCTGGTCATAAGCGTTGAAATAGTAGACAAGCCTCAATGAAGCATATATAATAACCGGCCAACCCAATGAAGTTACGAACCTCAGTCGAAGACGTAGGTCTAGACCAATCACCAATTACCTCTATCTTGTCTTGGTCTACCATAATAAAATCTTTAGACACCATATGGCCAAGGAATGTTACTGACTCAAGCCAAAACTTACACTTAGAGAGCTTGGAGAAAAGTAAATGATCTCTAAGAGTCTGGAGAACGATCCTAAAATATTGTGCATGCTCCTCACTACTCGTCAAATACACAAGGATGTTATCAATGAACACAAACACAAAGGAGTCCAAATAGGGCCTAAATACTTGGTTCTTCAAATCCATGAACGTGGCTGAGGCATTAATAAACCCAAAGGATATCACTAAGCACTCATAATAACCATAATGGATCCTAAAAGCTATCTTGGGACATCCTCATCTCGAATACTAAACTAATGGTACCTTAAATCAATCTTAGAAAACATTGTTTAACTCTGATGCTAGTCAAACAAATCATCAATGTAAGGCATAAGATAATTGTTCTTCATCGTTACCTTATTAAGCTTTCTATAATAAATGCACATATACATTGAACCATCATTTTTATTTACAAATAATATAGTAGCTCCCCGCGGGGACACACTCAGTTTAATAACACCCTTACCAAGAAGGTCCTAAAGCTGAGAATTCAGCTCCTTAAGCTCGGTAGGAGCCATACAGTATGGTGCAATAGAAATAGGTCGGGTGACAGGCTCAAGGTCAATAGCAAACTCAATCTCACGTATAGGGGTAGTACCAGATAGTTTAGTAGGGAAAAAATTAGGAAACTCACTAACAATAGGCATAGAGTCAAGTGATGGACTCTCTAAATGAGTATCAAAAATATAAACCAAATAAGACTCGCAACCCCTCAAAATAAGTTTGCTAGCAAAAACATATGAAATAATCTTTGCCTATTCACGGCTAACCTCTATCTGTCACACAATTGCGGGTACGCCTGGAATGGCTAAGATAATGGTCTTGGAAAAATAATCCATGACCACATGATAGAGGGATAACTAGTCACGCACAGAATCACATCGAAATCGATAATGTCTAGAACAATAAGGTCAACACAAGTATCAATATCACTAACTGTCACAACACATGATCTGAATACTCGATCCACTACTAAAGAATCACCCATGAAAGTAGATATGCGCAAGGGCACAGATAATAAATCACTAGTCAATTCCAACCATGTTGCATAATAAGAAGATATATAAGAGTAAGTGGATCCATGGTCAAATAAAGCAAGAGCTGATTTGTAGAACGCCAAAAAACTCCTTTTATTATAGCATCTAAAGTCTTAGCCTTGGCTTTAGCAGGTACTAAATATAACTGACCACGCCCACCACTTGGCTGGGCACTTGACTGACATTCTATCCTTCCTACCAGAGAACCTCCTTGAGCACTATGGTAGCCACCCCTGCGACCATAATAACTACCTCTTTCTAGGGATGAAATTCTCTAATACGTGTAGCACCACCCTGATATGAAAAAACCACCGCCCCATGACTGGGGAAATATTATGAATAATGACCAAAAAGTCCACAAGTAAAGAGGAAATCTAAGAGGAATGAGAACCAATAAATCCAGATGACCTAGAATAACCACCACGTCTTGACTGACCCAAAGATGAAACTCTCAAATAATGGTTACCGCCCTTACCAGGGTGAGCAATAGCACGAGACTGACCTCCGTTAGTAATTTAAAGAGATGCCAAAACTAGTCGACTAGGCTGACTCTGGGGCTGAATAGATAGACGTGGATAATACTAAACATGAGAACTACCACCTCTAAATTAGGATCCACTACAGCTCCCACTGTACCTACCCTAAAATCTAGGCCTCTTATCATGGTCCTAATAACCCTCATAGTGCATCTCTTCTATTACCCTAGCATGATTCAAAATATCCACACAAGTTCTACCCACAATAACTAAACTCTATGTAGCCATATGAATAGGGAGTCTTAACCCTCTAATAAAGCAATGAACTCTCTCAAACTTAGTGTAAAAACTAGAAGTCGCATGCCTGGCCAACTTATGTAAATGGGCCTCATACTCAACCACTATTATGGAGCCGTGCTCTAATCTAGCGAATTAATCAGTCAATCCATCTCTAAGGCTGTGCAACATATACTTCTCTAAGAATATCTCAGAGAATTTAGTCCTATACAAGGAAGAAAATCAAGTTGGTCTAGAATCCATACAACCTCTCCACCAATAATGAGACGACAAATCCAACTAAAATATGGTGTAATCCACACCACGAGTCTCAACAAGGCCCAAACCATGAAGCATATCCTTACAAGATGTAAGAAACTCATATGTATCATCTCTTGGGGCACCAGAAAACTTAGGCAAAGACAACATCTAGAACCTACCCATATTCTGCTCCTCAGAAGACATATAGACTAGGTCAAAACTTATTGAGCAACTATTGGATAAAATACTATTGAGGTAGGGGAACCTCAACTATAGAAGCCATAGCTAAGGGTTGTGCCCCCGCCTTAGTGGCCCTTTAATTAGTAGACTGTTCATCAATAGATAACACACCATCCATAATCCCCAAAAGCTTAATCAAGGTATATCTAAGAAATAAATAAGGAACAAAACCTAATGGAGCCAGGACTAGTCCCTGGCCTACCTCTAGAAGTGGCAAAAAAACCTCTAGCTCAGGTAAAGGAATAGTGTGTAGGGAAGGAAGCCTATCCTAGTCCCTAGCCAGGGACAAATAACTAGGTTGTCCTCAACCTCTAGGTAATCTATGAATAGAAGTAGGATCCCTAGGCTCGATCTCAGGAGCCTTATCTCGTGTAGAGGTAGCACGTGCCCTAGCTATCCGCGAAAGAGTAAAGTCAAGGGAATATTCTACAAACCAACTCAAACACTTAGCACGATATGAGTGAAAAAATTGAAGAACTCCTAAGAATGTACCATATCCTCCCAAATATAGGAAATAAATATTAAGTTTTCTATCCACAAAACTCTACTAGACACTTGCTCTCATACTAATAATACTGGTGAAACCTAGGCTCTAATATCAATTTTTCATGACCCAATTTACAGGCATTGATGGCACTTACTAAGACCCTCTGGTAGGTAAGTTGATACCATAAATCAAAGCTATCACAATGGGTTAATTTGGTAAGAACTTCCGACATCGGTCAAATTTAATAAGCAAAAGCCAAAGTATAAATGAACTATTCGAACAAGGATTAACTGTCACCATAAGATACTAATCTCTTGGCCTGGTAAAGCTAGTACATAAGCATTTAATGTCAATAATACAACCCAAAAGACTTAGAATATAGTAAATATATCTGTCTTAAATATTAAATTCTGAATGTAAAAGATAAAGGGTAAATAGGAGACTCAAACTCTATGAGCTCACCCTATCTCTAAAAAATCAATCACTGCACTAACACGATCAATGACAACCGCTAGTACTCAGATTTACCCCAAAAGGTATAGAAGTGTAGTATGAGTACCAAAAAAATAGGTACTCAGTAGGCATCATCGGGTGTCTGAGATAGGTCATGATATAAAGATGATATAATTTAAGATAAACCTAAGTAAGTCAAGGTATAAAATCGAACTTGATTCATCTCTATTATCACTTTATATAATAAGTAGTTAAATTGAAATAACAGTAGAACATAAGGCATCAACACATGTCAATATCGTGGTGCATAAGAAATAGGCAATTCAGAACTATAACGCATCACAAGGCATACATAAAACCAAGCATAAGTAACAAGTCGGCACCTATAGAAAAACTGGTGTATAAAGTAAAGAACTCATCACCGCATCCCAGACTAAGGGAGAGTTCACCAAAAAATTAAAATAATAAGCCATTTAACCAACAACGGATCTAATTGTCACTATTATTCAATTTAATTTCACATTTATCATTAACTGGTCATTTTACCGAACTTCACTTGTTACCAACATTAACTACAACACCATATTCCATACAATTACCATTAGTAGCTATTTATCGTCAATACCCATTAGCCACTACTTATTTGCTAAGCAAGGATCATTAACTAGTCCATTAGATTCCTAGCCATCATATGATAGAATCTTTTATTAGGCAACTATTCACCACATAGCTATTTTAATAGTCAACATTACTTATCTAACTAACAATTATCACTAATATTACTCACTAACTGAATCTTCATTTACCCTGGTTTTTTCTTCTCAACTAGTCTTGATTGGTTAATTAATCAATATCCATCACTACTCCTTAGTTATCATTAATTATTAACTACACCACTTTATAAGTAATTAATACTAGTAGGCTACAACCGGTATCCAAAAGTCAACAATCTACCCACGTTAAATATAAAAAAGTATATACACATATCTGTATACAATTGTAAACATAGGGATAGCCTGACTCATACCAGTAGATGTACACATAGGCACATCAACAATCATCATCCGTCCTTGTCGGGTATATTATCATAGTCACACTCCGGCCATGTCGGCCATCGATATCATTTTCATAACGTACCTCAGCCTTATCATGGAACAATATCATAATCATAAACTCATCCGGCCTTGTCGGGTATCAATATCATCATCACAAACTCATTTGGCCTTGCCTAGAATCATTATCATCTTCACAAACTCCTCCGGTCTTGTTGGGTATCAATATCATCATAATGTGCAGTTTAATATCGATAATAAAGAACAAACCCCACAAGGTTTAAAGTAAATGACAAGCCCCATGAGGGCTAAAATAAATGACAAGCCCCACAAGGGCTAAAGAAAATGGAAATCCCCACGAAGGCTAAAATAAATGAATATAATAGAAAAGTAAGAAGATCATACATCCAATACTCATCATTTGTCTTCAGTGTAAGTTTATCAATAGGCATATATATATATATATATATATATATATATTTGTAACATGAGTTTTACAATTATCATCAAGTATCAAGCATAATTATCAACATAACTTCCCATGTTGTCAAAAAGTATGCCTTCAAGAATCATTAGCATCATGATTCACATTAGTAGCAATACGAAGACTTTCTAGCATGGTCCCAAGTTTGGTTACTAAAAAAGAGTACAACGTGAGTAATAGCATAATGCAAAGCCCAAAACAATAGTTTAATCAATGCATCATATGATAACATAGACGTAGGCTTAATTTTAACTATAATTTAGTCAACAAACCATACCTATATATATATATCACTTCTAATGTCATGACCATAATATAATGACTCAATTTATCCAACATAATTATGAGGGAGCATTTCCTAGGAATTTAGTAGCCGTTTAAGGCTCTTCAAGAGGGCAACATCAATCCAAGATTAAGGTGGGACAAGAATCCCCTACTAATTCCCCCAATACCTTCTAAGTACAATATCTACCCAGGACTATACTAACGTATCTAAATCAATTCTTAGATGCATAGAAAGCCACCAATAGTCCTACGGTAAAGGTCTTTCCCAAGAATTACACCTAATTCAAGTATGGAATCTAAGACACTTCCATCAATGTAAGCACTAGGGTCAACTTACCCAAAATAGAAGTCACAAGTTAACTCACATTCAACGAGAGTAGCTAAGGCATCCTCTAGCTAACCACAAGGCATTAAATCCAATTTCCCCAATGTTCAAGCCTATAAACCAAACAATTCAATCTAAGTGTTCAAGTGACCTAAAAGATTAAACTAATACCAATCCTTACCATTCACCATTCCAACACCTAAAACCCTACCAAATCTAACAAGATATCATATTATACTATAACATAGGTCAATCTAACAAGAAGTAATCCTAACCTACCTCAAATCCAAGGAAAGCTCATAAATCGCTAAACCTTCACTTTTTTGGAGAGGCTTCATCAAGGTTCCAAGCTATCAAAAATGCAATCTACACATTATAGCAAGCACATTGATACCCATATTGCACCATTATTCATTGGGTCCAAAAACGATACCAAAAATCACAAATGGGTCCCACTTATGGAAAAAAAATTTATGATGTCAAACCAATGTTCATACACCATCAAGGAATCATAACCCTCTAGAAATAGGTAAAGACTAAGCTTATTTAGGGCTAAATCAATCCTCCAACCTATTTAGGATTTTGGTCAAGAATTCATGAAATTTAAGCATGAAATGGAAGGATTCATACCTTAAAACCTTTGTTAATCAAGAAAATATATATTAATTAAGCTCCCAAGACACTCTTAAGACTCAACTTGAGTATAGCACACCATTCTAGGGTTTCTTGGTCTTAAAGAAGAGAGAAAAGTGCCCAAAATACGACCAAAAGGCCTTTAAATACCCAACTCAGGATCCCAGGTATGGAAATCATCATTCAGGGATAGAGATCATGCAAGTGCAATTACGACCCCTTTTATTAAGATCTCCATAGGGCAATCATGATGTATTGGCATAGTCGGATATCCAAGTTTGAGAAATTTCCAAGTTTTCTAACGATGCCTCAGGATTCATTTGAAATATGATATATGCAAATGAAGTATGTAACCAAACTAAATTTGATGATCTAGATGTATTGGCATAGTCAGATTTCTATCTGAGGTTATTTCAACCAAATATGGGTCCTATACCTAAACTTTCAATTTTTTTACTTTTCGGCCAATAGTTTGAAATTAGTTTTGGTGTGTTGAGGCTTGAAAAAAGGTATACGTAGCCTAATATCAATATTACAAAGATTCTAGTATAGTCTAAATTCATATTAGAGATTGTTTTACTAAAGTTTTCACCTGATATCTATTTAGAACCAGCGAAGACTTCTAACTGGCGAATTGACTCAAAAAAACAAATGAATCATCTGGTAATCGAGGTATTAGTTCTAAAAAGTCATAAATAACTTGTGAAATCTATGGAAAATCTCTAATAATGAAAATAAGAAGAAATATGAAAAATGACCTGAAGGGTCATTACAAGGATGCAACCCAATTTATTGTAGTTATTTTAATTTTTTAGTTTTTCTTTAGTATCACCTTTGGTTTTTTTGTTAGTGTTAAAATGTCAAAGGAAAGTCTGAGTACCAGAGATCTGAGCCAAATAGCAAAAGCTAAGTTTGGGATCCTCTGCATCTCCTTAATGAATGTGATGATACTATTCCCCAAACTATGATTTTAAATGTGGGGTGAATAATCTTCAAATTTTTTTAGGGTGAACTGTTCTATATGATTTTCATTTATACTTATTTCTAGTTTTTGAATAAATTTAAAAAATTACAAGAAGTTGTTATTTCTATTTATTTTTAGTTTTTGTTGGTGTCTGTTTAGTTAAAGCACACTTCACCCATCCCTTAGTTTTTATTTTTAGTTCTTTTTCAAGGGGAACCCTTTAAACGAAGTATCTTTTTATTTCTAGGAATAATTTTATAATTTTTGTCATTATAGGTGCTACATATGATTACTTGTTACAAGTGAAGATAAATTCTATGGCATGAATAAAAATTTAAAGACTTTTGTGAGACACGTAGGATCTTTTATCTGACTTTTGTTTGATTTTAACTTAAAATTAAGTTGGTGTGATTTCTTAGTTAAGAGTCCATACAGATCCTTCTTGAGTTGAACATTATCTAAGTGTGAGTAAGCTTTTGGTTATATTTTTATGGATATTGATGTCTAGAGCTTTCACAGTTTGGAAAGAGAAATAAGGAATGATGTATGTACGAGATACTATAGGCATTCTTTGATAGCCCTGTTTTATACTTGTTTTATCTACCCTTTTTGAATAACCGTAGTTATCCCCATTGAGCTTTTATCATATTCTTTAGTAGCCTTATAAGTAGCTTATTCCCTTTTTCAATTGATTGTAATTTGATCGAGAACTTCTAAGCATTTTAGTTGAAAATTAAAAGGTTACATAGAGTACAATTGAAGAAGAAAAAAGGTAAAAGTGCAGCCCCAAAATAACATATATTGGTGTGTTGAAAAAGTTTATGTGTTGCGTTTTGAAGTAATGTAATGAAAAGAAAAAATTGATGAAAATTGAGTCATGTTTGATAGAAAATACGTTCCACTAAAGATATGTAAACTAGATTAAAGAGATGGGGTAAAACAAAGGAGAGGTGAGAGGATAGAAGTGGTGAAAAATTAATTGGTTAGGGAGGAGTCTAATGTAAAGTGTTGTGCCCAAGTGCACACACAAACAAGTTTACGTGGTCCATCAAGTTGTAAAATGGCCTTTTATAAGCCAAGTATCGACCCCACGGGGACTTGTGTTAAACAACTATCCAATTATAGTTCTACTATAAAGATTAACAAGTGCAAACATAACTTAAAAGTAGATGAGAGTTAAAACTAAAAGTAAACTTAACAATACTTTAATTAATGGTTCTTAAATAGTTCTACAGAGAAACCCAGCGTTAAGGTACTATGAACAATCATACAAAGCTATGTAACTTCATTGGTTAGGTTAATTATCTTGATTGTTGGTCTACATGGTCGATATTATGACTATGGCCTTCCTAACCTCTAATCAATTGACGAACATAGCCCCACAACTACATCGTTAAGTGGGGATGCAAGAACTAAGTTAAATGTATCATAAGAATAGGTACAAAATCAAATTATGCTCACTCTCCCAAAAAATTCACAAGTTACAAAAAAGAACCATAGGCTTGCCCACAATGTAGTACTCCACTCATGTCAAAATGTTGAGGCTTAAAAGCAAGTAGGACTTTGAGGGTTGTAATGTAGCCTAAGGGATAGGTAGGAACTATTTTAGCTTAGAATAGTGACTATCATTCCAAAGTGCTTTAATAAATCACACATATATTATATTTAATCTCTAACAACCACACTTTTCACCACCTTTACTTTCCCATTATCTTTGTTTTTCCCTATTTCATTAAACTAATTCACAATTATTATGGAGGTATTACTCTTCATAAACTCATGTTCAAATTGTAGAATTATTTTCTCTTTTGTTTTCATTACAGAACTCCCAAATACAACACATATCAATTTTACAACACCAATAACATCACTTTTACCTCTTTCATTATCATTTTCACAGTCCTTACTTTATTAATTTTTCACTAAATCTCTTAGGTTCTTTGGATCAAATTAAAGTACAACAAAAGAAAGGGAACAAGCTACATATGAGGCAATTAAAGAATTAGGCTAACGCTTAATAGGGTTAACTAAGATTATGCACAAGGGTAGGTAAACTAGGTATGAACATGGCTAGTAAAGAAATTCCTATATTATCTCCTAAACTTACACTCTTTATTTCGTTTTGCACACACACTAGGCAAGTTTAGATATCAAGTAGAACAAGAAGCACATAAATCCTTACTTCACACATGAAATATGCTTAAATCAAGTAACATCATAATAGACTCTCAACCAAGAAATCACACAAATTCACATTAATACAACAACTTTCAAGAGTTATATTCATGAGCATAGGAGCCTCAAAAGTAGTTATTCAACGTGTTTTTACAACAAAAAAACTTGAATCTTGCAATTACACATAGCACTAACAAGAACTTCTCACTTAACTAAAACAAAAATTTAAAATTTACTCCTAAAAGGAAAAAGGATAATGAGTTCAAAGGAAAATCCCCCATAGAAAAGAGCCAAAAAGAACAACCACAGGTTGCGTGATGTATGCACCTATTAGACTTACCCTAACTAAACTAAAAAATAAAAAAAAACAAAAAATATTTTGTAATTCTTTCAAACCTACTCAAAAACTAGAAAAAAAACTAAGAAATAAGATCCTACATCATCACTTCACCTGAAACTATGTGAATTTCTCCACCCCATACTTAAAATCTACTTTTTCCCCAAAGTACAATTAAAAGTAAGAATAGAAATACTACTTGAGGCCTATAGGCCTAGCCAGTAGCATTATTTTATTGGTGAGGTTAGCTAGATCCCACACCCAGTCTTTGTCATGCTCTTTAGCTCAAGTCTCCAATACTTAGACTTCCTTTCATCCTGTGACTCAACAAAAAATAAAATATAAAGTAAAGTAAAAATTAAAAAATAAAAATAAAAGACCTACCATAACTTGGGTTGACTCCCAAGCAGCACCTGATTTAGTGTTGTGGCACGATCCATATCACTACATCTCAATTATTTTCATTCATCCTTTTTATTCTACTCAGAGGCTATCTTCTCACTAACTTCTGACCTCTTGAGTGTGCATTCTCAAGGTCAATATTTTTCTTAATAATATCCTTTTCAGGATCCTAAACTCTATTAATGCTGGCCTTGAGTAGTGGCTAGGTAACTCAAAGAGACTATCCGAAGGGGTTATTGGTGGTTTAGACTCTACCACCCCACACTCATATACTTTTAGGGAGGTGATCATACATATATCTTTGTAGAGGGAAGGAGGATTGAGTTGTTTGTAAACTTTGAAAACCACTTCTTCTTCGTCCAATCTCATTTTGAGAGTCCCTTCTCTTACTTTTATCAGTGCTCCTCCCGTTTCTAAGAATGGACTTCCCAAAATGAATGGTACCCTGTCATCTGCGTCATAATCCAAACTAAACAAAGTTATAAGGGATAATAAACTTACCAATCTATATGAGCACGTCCTCAATAATTCCATTAGGATGGACTTGGGTTCTGTCTACCACCTAGAATACCACAAAGCACGGTCTCCACTTCCCCAACCTAAGACAAGGGAATCAAGTTTATACTAGCCCTAAAATTGCTCAGAGTATGGACCACATTATTTCGCCAATTCTAGGTCCTTAAGCTTTTTGGGCATCTTGTGTATTACCACAGAGCTGCACTCCTCGGCGAGTGCTACTATCTATAAGTCTTCCAGTTCAATCTTGTTAGATGCCATGTCTTTCAAGTACTTAGCATACTAAGGCATTCTCTACAAAAACATCTAAAAGAGGGAGGTTAATGTCAATTTCTCTGAACGTGTCAAAGACCTTCTTGAAACAAGCAGCCTCTTTGACTTTGTTGAGCCTCAGAGAGAAAGGTGGTGGTGGTCTCTCATTCACGTACTTAGATTCCCCCTAATTTGTAGCATTTTTACCTGCAACCTATTGTGGAACAAACTCTATATTTACCTCCTTATTTTTTTATATGTCTGTCACTAAGCTCTTTACCACTCCTCAAGGTGATTGTCATAACTTATTTTAGATGCTTTGTATCACTTGGAAATCCATCTTGGGTCTAGTATATTGTGCCTGAGCTAGTGTCCCCAAATAGTACTCTAACTTTTACCGAGCTACTTGCTAAGTTTTTATTTCAACAACTATTTTTTCTTTCATTCCCAAGATCTTCTTCAAAGTTTCCTTAATGTTACTAGCCCGTGTGTTGTGTTTATACTAAAATTGGTTAGTCTGACTATTGACCCATGCATAATTGGGTAGACTCTACCAGTTGTAGTTATAGGCATTACCACAATTTAAATTTTTAGTGTTGCCTTTTTTAACTATCAACTTCAATCATGCCCGTAGACTTTTTCGCTGAGCTTCTTGAGAAAAAACCATGTTAGTTAGAACTACCTTGAGCAATATGGTTCAATAAGGTATACAACTTATCATATGTCTTTTTAAATGTTTGACCACTTGTAGTTGAATCTAGAAAAATCTCTATATTACAATCAAGAGGCTCTACAAAAGTGTGAGATAATACCTTATTAGACTATTGGTGATGTGGACAATCTCGAATAAGTGATTTAAACCTATCCCAAGCATGATATATATTCTCATTTGACTTTTGCTTGAAGCTCAGTATCTCATTGCGTATTCTTTTAGTCATTCCAGATAAAAAGAAATAGATGAGGGAATTTCTAGTCTAAATTATCTCATATAGTGATAGTCCCTATTAGCTCTATGTTCAACCACTTATTTACTTCCCCAAATAGTGAGAAGAGAAAGAGTTCCAGTCTCACATAGTTAATAGATACCCCCATGGGTATGAAAGTGTCATTGACCTCCAAAAAATTCTGCAAGTGAATTTTATAGAGAAGTACTTCTTCTCTCATTTGCTGGTGTAAGCATTTCTCGAGTTTGGGATCTAGTTTAAACAACTTCCTATCCCACGCCAACTTACTACCTTTTGTATCCCGTGGCTGCAAATTTAGAAGCTAAGATCAAGTAAGTATCACTTAAGAAATCAAAAATCAAAACAAAAACTTTGCCGGTTGCCAATTCATAAGTCTACAATAACGACAAAAAAAACTTGTTGAACACAAGTGAACACACAAGTTTGCATGGTACACCAAGTAGTAAAATGGACTTTTACAAGATAAGTATCGATCCCACAGGGAATTATGTTAAAGAACTATCCAATTCTAGTTATACTATACAGATTAATAAGTGGAAGCGTAACTCAAAAGTAATTGAGAGATAAAACTAAAAATAAACTTAACAATACTGTAAATTAAAGGTTCTTCAAAAACAATAAAGGGAAACCCAAGGTTAAGGCACTACTAACAATCATACTAAGCTATGTAACCTCGTTGGTTAGGATATTTATCTTGTTTGTTGGTCCATGGGGTCGATATTATGACTATGGCCTTCTAAACCTCTAATCAATTAACTTAGCTGCACAACTATATCATTGAGAGGGGATATGAGAACTAATAAAAATGAATTCATTTTCTATACTATAATAGAACCAAATAGGGAAATTAGTTATATTCCCATCCAAAATTCAAATCATTACATCATTCAACTGAGATTATGATCCTGTTCCATCAATCCCATGTTTTATCTTCTTATTACTCTTTTTGGGTTCAAGATAGAAGTAAGCATGTATTCTAAGGGTTGTGAATTCTTAAAATAGTTAAAAAAAAGGATAAATAAATGATTAATTATTACAAATAACAAAAACCAATTCAATTCATAACAAGAGTAATCATGTTATTGGCCTTAACCATGGAAAAATATGTCTAGTCACTCATGGATAAACACATAATCAAAATAGATCAATCCATATTATAATCAATAAAAAACTAAAGTAAAGTAAGAAAAATACTAATTAAATCCTTCTCCATCATATATTGTAACCCCAAGCTCATCCCATGTGTTAACATAAGAGTTTAAGTGTCATATTTATATAAAGACCAAGCTGCCCATTTTTTGTTTAGCCCCCATTGCCACACACTTATCGCGGAGGATAGGGTCTGTAGCAAACCACCATCATGGAGGGATAATAGTTTGGCCAATATAAAATGCAACCAATGGTGTTCCATACCTTTATCGCGCCATCTAGGCAGCGTGGCACGCCAATGTGTCCAAATTTTCCAGATTTCATCAAGCCTAGTCTATTGCATTTGTCCTTCAAGTACAAGATTTGTGGTGAATTTTACTCTAGATTTTTATCTTGTATATCATCCATATATCATCTTTATCAACTCACCAAGCTTCTTAAGACATCAAACACCATAAATTAGAACTCAAAACAAAATACAATCCAACACGATGAACTAGAAAGGAACATAGCTCAAGCTAAGAGTTTTAATTTTTTAGTTTGAACTTTAACTTAAATTTTTGACTCCAAAATAATTATTAAAACACATAATTAAATACTTATATTCTCATTCATACAAATAATACATTATTACACACATAAGAAGTCCTAAAAAACTAAGCTAAGTAAACATACATAATGACAATTAGGTGCTTAAATCCACCTAAGATCATAAAGTGTGATGTATTAAAGCTCTTAGTGAAGATAACCACTATTACTTGCTAGAATAGTTACTACACATCCCTTAGCCTACAATACAATCCATAAAGTTCTACTTAATTTTGAGATTTGATATCCTGATATTAGTGGAGTGTGACACTAAGGGAAAATTTATGGCTCATCTTATGTGACATGTGAATTATTTGTAAGAGTATGTGATATTTGATTCTTTCACCCATTCTTATGATCAATTTTGTATTAGTGAGTGAATATAGGTGACTTTGTTGTGGTTAGGTGTATGTTTAATAATGGTTAAGCGGCATGTATAATCTCTTTGTTGAGTAATATGCATGAGTTTTCCAACTTGGTAGATTCAATTCTTGAGGTTAGGAAGTCTTGAAGTAGTATTAATATGTTTTCAATTAGAATGTGACATGCCTAATAGTGAACTTGCTATTCATTCAATCATTTTAGTTCTAGCTTGATTTACTTAGTCTGTGTAATGATGATGGAATCTACCTTTATGGTTCTTAATGTAAAGATTTATTCAAGGATGAACAAAGATTTAAGTGTTGGGTGGTGATCTTAGGCATAATTATACACATATGTGTCATTATTTATGAACTTTCAGCTAAGTTTTGAGATTAACTTGATGTGATTAATGAGGTATTAATGTGTAATTGTTTATTTATTTATTGAGTTACATGTTTGTAGTATTTAAGGTGCATTTGAAACAAGTCAAAAGTCAAAATGATCAAATAGAGTTTAGACAAGAAAACTAGTATTACTGGCTTGAACTATGCTTATTTAGCTCAGGGAAGAAATGGTACGCCAAGAATAACGAGATCAAATACTCTCTAGATCAATTCATCAATTGGGAAATCCTGTTGAGAGAGTATCCAAGCATGGCGTGAAGAATTGAAGAGCTGCACATGACTTTCTTATTAGAGAAGCCTACAGAGTGTAACCTGTACCTCGTTAAGGAATTCTACGATAACTAGGACCCAGGGAGCAAGAATCTAAGGTAATGATCTGAGGCTAGGTATGAATTTTATGGCTCATGATTTGAATGTCCTTTTAGGTGAACCAATGGTAGATTCAGAACCACTGAAGTAGTTCAACATCATACCACCATATACAGATATCTTACATTTGTTATGCAAAAACAATTCTGCCACCCGATGGACTCATCAAAAAGATAGTGGCCTCCACCAAACATTCCCCTATACCCTAATGAATAGGGAGTTCCATATATGGGGAAATATTATCTACTATTACCTCATATAGGGCAAGCATATGACGAGTATTACGCATGATAGGATATGCCTCATTTATGCTTTGATGTGTATGATGTTGATATCAATATAGGAGCTATGATCTTTTCTGTGGTAAAGAAGGTGCACTACTATTAGGGGTGTCAGTATGGCTTTGGTGTTTCTCAGACTATATTTCTAAGGAACCATAAAGTAGAGGAGGAGGCACTCGACTATAGGCTAGTAGTGGACACTTATATTGTGGATGTGTCCTAGACTAAGGGGCTAACTGGGGATCATGGGCCAATTCTGACTATGCCCGAACATCAGGATCATAATGATGAGATCATAGCCCGGATGTATAGGATACAAATACTGTAGTTGAGGGTTAGGGTCCCCCAGCTACGTATAAGAAGATATGAGTTGTTGATTTGGATTATCCTTTTGGTCACCATACTAGCACTATGCCACGGATTGGGCTAGAGTTTGTAGATCCTGTGAATTATTATGTACCAACTAACGAGGAGTTGAGGATACATGATTCGAAAAATAGAGTCAGAAGAAAAGAAGGATGAAGGACCTTGGTCTAGAGACTGATCATTACATAGACGATGACCAGGGAGTTGTACACTACCTCATTACTTGGTTTTATTTACAAGCACTGGGACAGTGCTTCATTTTAAGTGTGGGGTGGAGGTTCTCAAGCCTCATGCTCTTATTTGTTTTTGTTTTATCATTTTAGATATTTATATTTGGATATTATTATGGTTATGATATGAATTTTTATAGACATTCTAACTATTCGATATTTAATGGTTAGTGTTGATGATATTTGCTATGGGTAGTTCATACTTAGTGGTAGTCAAAGTTAGTAGGATTTTCCTTATTTTGCTTAGTTTATTAATTTTTGACAAAAATTAGGAGTAAAATTGTTGATTTTCACCCTTAAGGCAACTATTAATAACTCATCATACTTAGGTGTATTTCCTTATGATGGATGGATGACGACCATCTTAAGGGGAATTAGTCTTAGGAAATAAAGAAGTGAAAAGAATCCAGCCATTACTTTTGGGGAGAGATACTTTGTGTTGGGACATGTGGTTACAAGACATGGAAAATACTTGTTTTGAAATAGATACATGTCATAAATAAAAGAGGGATGCTAGTTTTAGAATCCTAATCTCAATGGGTGTGTGTATGATTTGTTGGCTTAAATTTGAACTTGTCAAGTAATAGATTGAGAGCCTATAGGTATCCTACTTGAATCAAGCATGCACTAAGTGTGAGTGAGTTTTTCTAGTTATTCTACATGAATAGTGATGTCTAGAACTTGCCTGGTGTGTTTACAAAGTGAAATAAAGGATGTTGGATTTAGGAGATAATGTAGGCATTTTTGTTGATAGCTATGTTTTAGACCTCATTTACCTACCCTTGTTCATATTCGTAGTTAGCCCTGTTGAGCCAATAACTTATTTTTCTTGGTAGCTTCATGTGTAGACTATAACCTTTTATTCTTTGACCGTAATTTGACCCAAAGCTCCTAAGTACTTTAGTTGAAACTTAATTGAGTTAAGGAGTAGAAATTCAACTTTGGAAATGGGTGAAATTAAAGCCCTTAGGTTATTGCTATTGGGGTTGGAAATTAATATATGTGGTGGTTGAGAGTGTGGAATAGAATAAAAAATATTCAAAAAAATTGAATAAGATATGAATTAATAGATGACTTGCCCACCATAGTATGTGCGAATGAGCTTAAGAAGATAGGGTTAAAGAAAAATAAGAAGATAAGATAGTTTAGTGAAAGAATTTAGTTGTTAATTGGGTGTTTTGAATGTTCATGTGGTGTACTAAAGCACTTAGGGAGATTAGCCACTATTTTCCCAAATAGTTTCAACCCGTCCTTAGCTTAAATTATAACAATGAAAGACCTAGTTGATCCTTAATACTAATATTTGACTATTAGTATAGTAGTACACTAATGTAAAGCTTATGGTTCATCATTTCACATGTATGAATTATTTACGAGAGTGGGCGAATTTGTTATTGATATACTCATTCTGATCATATATTGCAAAATTGTGACTGAATATGGGTAATTTTGTTGTTGTGAAGGTGCATGAGAATGATAGTCACATGACTTATAGTATTAAAGAATGAACAACTTAAACTACTTTTCCAATAAGTTAGAAGTTCACTTTACTGCAAAGACGTTTGAAATGAGTAATCCGTTATTTTTAGAATTGAATTGACATATTTAAGCTAAAAATTCATGTTTGGCTTATATGTTCCAAACACAAGTGTCTTTCCTAGATTGTGGTGCGAATCCTAAATGGGTACAGTGTTTCCCTAATGTTGTTCGTGGACGAACAAGATTCTAAGTATGGGGTGGTGATCTTTGGGGTATTTATACGTCTAAGCGCCAGTATTTACCCATATTTAGACTTGTTCTACAAGCTAAAATGTGTTGTACTTATTGTGTTTGAGCTATATTTGCAGTATTTATCTAGTGGGCATGATTAGTTGATGTAGGGATGAATTATGACAAAATTGTACATAATTGGACACATTAAAATGAAGCTAATAATGATGGATGCTTTGGTAATGAATTGTTGTGCATGAGGATACTAGAATTGGTCTTAAAAAGCATAGAACGAAAAATGGGAGCAAGGAAATAGGCAACGAGATGGAAAGGAATAAAAATATTGAGCTCCCCAGCATGGACCCCAGTCCCCGCATTGAGCTCCGTGACTCTATGAGTGATTTAGAATCAATGGCAAATTCCAGTAAGCCTCCATGATAACCCCACATTACGGAGGCTGGATTAACTCTCAAATCACATTCCAGTGATGGTTTTCGATAGACCTATGGCGCAAACCCTAGTCCCTAAGATGACCACCACGGTGCAGACTTAGTGCCTATGTTGAGCTCCGCAATGCGGTGAAGGCTATTCTCGGTAAAACTTTTCCTACTATATAAGGAAAACATCAAATCAATTGAGGGGACTTTTCTAGATGTACAACAGAGGAAAAAACATTTACAATACATTTCTTACGATTTATTGAACACTTCATCTTCGAATATTCGTTTTGCACATGTTTAGTTATATTACTTTGATATTAATAGCAATAACGAGTGGCTAAACACCCTTGTTCTAGGGTTGAGGCCAAGAAAATTATTATACTTTAATATTCTTAGAGTGGTTTAATGTTGATTTATCATATGGCTTATTCTTATTCTCTTTTACTCACTATTTTGATGAGTGGCCAACTTTAAAATATATCTATAATCCATTGTGAATCCGAAAGGAGAATAATTAGGATAGATCAAAGAGCTTAAGGAGAATGTTCTTATTCTCTTAAGGAATAAAGGATTTGAATAAGCGGCTAGGATAGAGATATACATAGAAGCCTTTCTTGGTTCAATTGCAAAATGATATCTTAATGTATCTAAATGGATTATTGCTTCCCTGCTTAACGATGTAATTGTATTGTTCATTTAGGTTGAAGATAAAAGGATCGAGAGACTATGATCGTAATCTAAACCTTGCAAATCAATAACCCAATAATCAACACAACCAAGATAACGATAGAGATTTATAAGACTATTAAGAGTGCCTCAACCCTTGAATTCTATCTTATATTTTTTCACAACCTCACTTACATTGCTATTGTCACACTATTATTTATTTAATAGTAGGTTTATCATTAAATTAGCATAATCATCTTGATATTGGGAAATATTTAAAAACTTTATTGTCAAAATTAAAGTTGAGTAAATTACTAATATAGTAGTCCTCGTGGGTACGATATCTAATTGTTTGAGTCACTATATTACTGGTATGATCACATGCACTTGCATAGGAGATAAACTACAACTAAAGGCTATAATGATCAGTGAAAATCTAACAATTCACCCCTTAGAGATAATACCTCTGAATCTTTTACGTGAAAACAATTATCGCCAACTCCAAATCATGAGTACGGTAGTTGTGCTCATGGACCTTAAGCTGTATAGAAGCATATGCAATGACATGACCATACTTTATCAAAACACAACCTATACCAACATTAGAAGTATCATAAAACATAGTGATTCCCATACCCTAAATAGGAAGAGCTAACACAAGAGCTGAAGTAATGAAATCCCTGAGCTTTCAAAAACTTGACTCACACTCCTCGAACCATAAAAAAGGAACCTCCTTCCAAGTCAATCTGGTAATAGGGGTTGAAATAGTAGCAAAGCCTCAATGAAGAATCTATAATAACCGGCCAACCCAATAAAGCTACGAACCTATAATACCTCAGATTTTGTTTAAGTTGAGTTTCATCTTTAAGAAGAGTAAGGTATGACTTCCCAAGTGATAAATATTTTAAACCATGTATAAATCCCCTAATATATATTTCTATCGCGTAGAGAATTATATTAGCTTTTCAACGATACAAATTTTATCCAAATTCGGTATCGGGGTGAGAAGCTATGGTCATTTTAATGAGAGTTATCGAAACCGCCTAGGTGCGATAGACAGGTTGACGGACCGTCAAGTTTGTGATGTACCATTACATGTACCATAGCAACCAAGGCAATGACTCTCTCTTTTTGCCTAAGTGTGATGGCCAAGATGACGGACCGTTAAGCTAGCGACAGGCCGTTGCTAGGACCATCACAACTAAGGCAGTTTGATATTTCTCTGACCAGCAGTCTTTATGGACCTCATGAATCAAGTGTACAAGAAATATCTAGATATGTTTGTCATTGTTTTTATAGATGATATCCTTGTGTACTCCCGTTCTAAGAACGACCATACAGATCATCTTAGAATTGTCTTGCAAAATCTTAGAGATCACCAGCTGTTGTCCAAATTCAACAAGTATGAATTTTGGCTAAGATCATTAGCCTTTCTAGTTCATATCATTTCAGCCGAAGGCATTAGAGTTGATCCCCAAAAGATAAAAGCTATAAGAAATTAGCCTAGAACTATCTCTCTATCAGACATTAGGAGTTTCTTAGGTCTAGCTGGGTACTACTACCATTTTGTAGAAGGTTTCTCTTATATTATATCTCCCATGAACAGTTTGACCCAAAAGAAAGTTAATTTCCAGTGGTCAGATTCTTGTGAGAAGAGTTTTCAGAAGTTGAAGACTCGACTTACTTCAGCCCTTGTGTTGACTTTTTATGATGGTACGGATGGTTTTGTGGTGTATTTTTATGCCTCTAGAGTTGGTTTAGGTTGTGTGTTGATACAAATAGGTAAGGTTATAGCCTACGTCTCTAGAAAGTTGAAGCCGCATGAAAAGAACTATCCAACCCATGATCTTGAATTATCTTTTGTGGTTTTTGCTTTGAAAATCTAGAGACACTATCTTTATGGTGTCCATATTAATGTGTTTACTAATTATAAGAGCCTGCAGTATGTGTTTACCAAGAAGGAGTTGAATTTTAGACAGAGGAGATGGTTAGAGTTATTAAAAGACTATGATATGAGTGTGTTGTATCACCTGGGCAAGCCCAATATAGTGGCAGATGCCCTTAGCAGGTTTTCTATGGGTAGTGTTTCTCATACAGAGGAAGGTAAGAAAGAGTTAGCTCGTGATATGCATTGTCTGGATAGATTGGGTTTTAAGTTGCTTGATTCAGCCGAGGGAAGTACTTTGGTGCAAAGATGTTCTGAATCCTCCTTTGCTTCTGAAGTAAAGGAAAAGCAAGACTGAGATCCTAGTTTGGTCAGACTGAAGGAGAAAGTTAAGGACCAAAAGGTAGAGGTTTTCTCCCAAGGGGGAGATGGCATGTTGAGATTGCAAGGTAGGTTGTGTGTTCCGTGTGTTGATGATCTGAGGTAAAATATTATGGATGAAGTGCTTAGCGCACGGTATTCTATTCATCCCGCCACAACCAAGATATACCACAACTTATGGGAAATCTATTGGTGGGGCGGTATGACAAAGGATATAGCTGAGCTTGTAGCAAAGTGTACAATGTGCCAACAAGTTAAGGTAGAGCACCAAAGACCTAGTGGTGTTATGTAAGAGTTTGGTATGACCACTTAGAAGTGGGAAAAGGTGAATATAGACTTCGTGAATAGTTTACCTCTTTCGCATCATCGTCATGATTCTATTTGGGTTGTTTTAGACAGGATGACTAAGTCCACACATTTCTTTCCCGTCCATACATCTTATAAAGCTGAGGATTATGCTAGGTTCTATATTCGAGAGTTTGTCAAGTTACATGGAGTTCCCTTGTCTATCGTTTCGGATAGGGGTACTCAGTTCACTTCTCAGTTTTGAAGAGCATTTTAGTAGGGTCTTAGTACCCAAGTTCATTTGATTTCTGCTTTTTATCTGCAGATAGATGGTCAGGCTAAGACGACCATTTGGACTGTAGAAATATGTTGAGGGCATGTACTCTTGATTTCAATGGTAGTTGGGATGAGCATTTTCCATTGATAGAGTTTACTTATAACAATAGTTAACATGCTAGCACCGTATAACATCCCACATCGTCCATGAGTTAGCTCGTGGTAATATGCTCTTAGAGTTAAAAACTAGAAAATTAATTTTTCCTAATTTCGACATTTCTTCAGATGGGAAATTTGATAAGCTTTCCGCTGATTTAATATTCTCCCAAATCCGATACTCGGGCAAGAAATTATGGTTGATTTAAGTTCTAGTCAAAAAATACCATCATTTTAGTGCTTGGCACATCGCGGAGGGGGTCTATTTAACAATTGTCAAATTTTAGTAGCCTAGCACTATTTTTGCACGTCGCTCTGAAGTTCTAAGTTCCAACCATAGGGACAACACGATGGCTCCGCATCGCGGTGACCCTAAGAATCCTATTCATCAATTTCCAGTGAGCCACCAAAATTGTGGCGCATCGCGGTGGCCCATAAAATTGGGCTCACAGTTATATTTTATTCCATATCATTAAGGGTATATGAGGTATTTTTCATCCCCTTTATCAGCTTAAACACGGGATTATACTCCCAAGTGACCACATTAGTCATACTTTCTTCAAAAATTCACAAGAACACTCTCTAGGGTTTCAAACTAAAAGCCCAATTAACTCAAGATTCAACCATGGGTTTTCGAAACTGAGTAAAGATTTTGAATCCCCATACAGTAGGCTTCAAGAATCATCCATCAAATTTCTAAATTGAGGTTCGGTGGGTTTATCCTAAAACTGCATGGGCTTGTTAAAAAATACCCAATTATGATTTTAAAAATCATCAAGCATGAATTTGTTAAAGGGGTTTTGAGATCCGTGATTTTATTATGCTTTATACATGTTTAATGATATTGTTGTTTTGGCCTTTAGGCCTTATCCCCTTAAATTGATTTACACATATAAGTATATGTATGAAAATTGAAATTGAAGATTTGTTTGAGAGCACAAATAATGAAAATCCCTCTCTTGTGATAACCTTATGTTTAAGATCTTATGGTGATTGATTATAATGCATGATTCACAGCTTAAAAATATTTTACTCAAATACCATAGTATTTTTAGCATGATTTAGAGATTTATGAGAGGCAGTTTCTTGATGTAAATATATTTTATTAAAAGATAAAGATTTGTATGAGATCTAGAGCTTTGATGTAGCCACTTTGCATCATTAAAAGTTTGACAAAGAGAGTTGCATATATGTGTTTACATGATTTTTAAAGAAAAATTTCTTTAAAATGATTTATTGATATGGTGGTCTGAAATTTATGTTTTGGAAACAGAGAGTGTAATATGTCAATAATGGCTCAGGGTTGTGACTTGCAAGTCAATGGTATGACGATACCATAAGTATGTATACCATAACAGAGTATGTTCTTCAGAAATTGATTTTATAGAATGCTTGTTTTAAAGAGTTAAAACTAGGCTTAGAGAGGGTTAAGTGGTTACCCGAAAAAGATTTGAGTTCAAGTAACTCTTAACCTAAAACCGTGATTTTTTTATCCTGGTATATTATTTTATGCTGGCAACGGCCGTGTGGCGTAGTAGAGTCAGAGACTCTAACCCTTGCGACACACTTGGGTTGGGGAATTCCCCACCGAGTCAATGGTAGATACCATATATCCTAAGGAATTTTAGAGTTGTAGGGTATTCCACTTAGCACAAAAGTAAAACAAAGAGTGTTACAGAGTTTAGATGATTTTACAGAGTCTTTCAGAAATACCCATGAGATTTCTTACTATATGATATGTTTATGAAATGTTTTAAATTTTTTTCATATAGGTTGAATATATATTATTATTTTGGATTTGCTCTTCATATCAGTAAAATTATATTGACCCCCTACCTCCTAGGTTTGGAGGCTCAGTCTAGGGGTCCAGCTAATTAGTAGAGTATCCAAGGAGAAGTGATCCGTGCAGTGGTGAGCCTTCTTTGTTCCAGAAGGCCTATCATTTCATATTATGTTATTCCTTTATTTTGGTCTACTGGGGGCCTTGTGCCAACTTTTTAGACAGTTATCTTTAGATATGTAGTAGAGATTTCGCAGAATGTTCCAGAAGTTGTTTATTTGATTTAGGATTTCATTCTGTATGGTTAAACTGAATCTAGAGTATGACCATGTTTTCATATTTGATTATAATTCCATATTTTCTTTTATTATATGAATATTTTTCGTGATTACCAGATCAGATAGAGTAGGACATCTTGGCCTTCATTGTTTGGGATATCCGTCATGGCCAGACCCTAGTTTGGTTCGTGACATATCAAGATGGCACCATTTGAGGCTTTGTATAGTAGAAGATGTAGATCACCCATAGGTTGGTTTGAAGTGGGTGAAGTTGCAGTGATTGGACATGATGCGGTATTTGAGGCTATGGAAAAGGTGAAGTTGATTACAGAAAGGTTGAGGACAGCTCAAAGTCGTAAAAATTCATATGCCGATGTGAGGAGAAATGATCTTAAGTTTAAGGTGGGTGATCTGGTGTACCTAAAGATTTCACCCATGAAAGGGGTAAAGAGGTTTGGTAAAAAGGGGAAGCTTAGCCCCCATTATATTGGCCCCTATAGAATTTTGAGCCGGTTTGGGAAAGTAGCCTATGAAATTTAGTTGCCCATAGAGTTGTCAGCCATTCATCCTATTTTTCGTGTCTCCATGCTTAGTAAGCATATTGGTTATTTTGTTGTAGTGGATCCTTTGGAGAGTGCTAATATTCAGAACAATCTTTCATTCAATGAGATTCCTATTAAGATCCTAGATTTTCCGATCCATAGACTGAGGAACAAAGAGGTTCCCTTAGTTAATGTTTTGTGGTAGAACCAGTCAGTTGAGGGCGCTACTTAGGAGGCAAAAGCAGACATGCGAGCCAAGTACCTGCACCTCTTTTTAGCGAGTTTAGATCAAACCGAAGGTATTATTCTTCCCTACTTCATCCCTCTAAATCGAAAGTTTAACTACATATCTATTCTTGCGTGAGTTCTTACAATGCAATTTTCAAAGTATTCAAGAGTTTAGAACCATTTTGAGCCGTTAAGCAAATTGCTTCAGCTATGTGTACTTAGTTGTTTCTATTTTTTTGGTCTAAGAAACATCCTCGAGCACAATTTTCGAGGATGAATGTTCTCTAGGAGGAGATATTGTAATACCCTGGATTTTATTCAAGTCGAGTTTCATCTTTAAGAAGAGTAAGGGCTGACTTCCCAATTGAGAAATATTTTAAACCGTGTAAAATTTCCCTAATATTTACTTTCTATCATGTATATAATTGAATTAAATTTCCAATGAAATCAATTTTGTCCAAATCCGGTATCGGGGTGAGAAGTTATGGCCCTTTTACTGAGAGTTGTTGGAACTGCCCAGGTGCGACAGACAGGTTGATAGACTGTTGAGTTTGCGATAGACTATTGCCCGGACCGTCGCAACCAAGGTAGTGACTCCCTCTTCTGGCCCAAGTGTGATGGCTAAGATGACGGACCGTCAAGCTAGCGATGGGCCGTCTCTCGGACCGTCACAACTAAGGCAGTGTGGCCTTTTTATGACCTACGTGTGACGGACGATCCGACGCACCATCAAACTAGTGATGGACCGCCACTTCGACCATCGCAAATCCCGTTCAGTATTTTTAAGTCATTTTTAAAAGGATCTTTTGGGTCCTTTCCCTTTTTATACCCTGATATATTCAAAACAAAGCAGATAGCCTCATTATCTCCCAAAATATCCAAGTGCTAGGGTTTCTCCCTCAAGAGTAAATCCAAAATCCTTCTCCAAGAAATTCAAGAACTCACCATAGATTCTACAAATTGACTTGAGATTTGAGTTCCCCAAGTCCAAGGCTTCAAGAACTCTTTCTCAAGAGTAAGAAGAAGAGTCTCAAGCAAGTTTTTTTATCTAAGTTACTATCTAAGGTATGTGGGGTTTCAACAAGGACAATCCTTTTGTCCTTGTGTCAAAAACTTGTTTTAAATTACAAAGATATATGAATTTATGAGTTCTCCTATGAATTTGAAGTGTGGGTTCATACCCAATATTACTATGCATGAAATTTTAAGATTTAATAATGTTCTAGAAATTGAAGTACATGAGTATGTTGAGATTTTAAGACAAATTGCAGAACATTTCAGATTTCTATATGATTTGTGAGTCCATATGATATCTAGTATGCATTTTAATGAGTCTTAACTTGATATTTGATTATGGGTCATTAAGCCCTACTTGAGATTTAAAATTTCATGAACTTTTGTGCTACAAGCACCCATGATTTGAGTACTTTGAGATCATAGAGAAAGTTTTGACCTTAATGGTCATAGTAGCTTTGAAATCCACTTTATTACATGAGATTATAGATTTTATAGTTGGGTACTTTATGAACCCCGAGATTATTTTTAAAGTGGATTTCTATGAGATGAGAGTAGCTAACTAAATAGAGTAGTATTTAGCACCAATTTGGGAAAGTTACTACGGTTTCATGCCCCAGAATTATGTGCCCAAAGCCTAGATAAGTGATCACTGAGTTAAGGTTATAATCCCCGGTAAGAGTAAGACGCCTCTCCCTAATGTGAGGTTTCGTCCTTAGGAGGACAATAGGTTGTACTCCATGTAGCTCACATAGTTTATGTCGGTTAAGAGAACCTCCCTAAAGTATTTTTCCTTGAGATAGAATATTTTCCCTAAATTGTGAGATAAGTGATTTTCCCTAATAGTAAGATTTTCAAAATAGTTCTTGAAGTAAAATTTTTCCAAAAAGAAAGTAGTTTTCTCTACTAGTAAGGGTTATATAATTTCGAGTTCCGAGTGTCTTGAGTTAATAGAGTTCTAAGTTCTTGAACATTAATGATCTTTTACGCTCCATGAGATACATGCATGAGTTTGAAAGTATTGCTTAAGCTTTTTTTATTCTTCGAGTAATGAGAATAATAGAAAAGTTCAGATTTTAAAGCTAAACTATAATGACTAACGAGATTTGTGTTACATGCTTCATTATACATGATTTATGAGCTTTACATTTCAGACTTATTCAAGCTATGTGAGTCATTCCTAAATGCATGCATGATTTTATTAAAGAGTATGGATATTGTTTTCTGTAAATGCATACACCCACATATACTCAGTACATTCCCATGTGTTGATCTACATACATGTCTATGTGCTACATTGTCTTATAAAGTAGGTTCAGGTGCTCAGTCCCAGCCTCGTCAGTGATTTCCAAGTACCTTTGTTATATCTCAACAGTGTTGAGTCCTCATGCTTCGAGGACCTATCTAAAGACATTTTATTATTGTTAGTAGACATATTATTACTTTCAGTTTAGTTTGAGTCAGTTGGAGACCTGTCCCAATGGCTCTCTAGTAGACTTGAGTAGTAGAGGCTTTGTCAGACTAGTTATCAGATTGTTAGTATATTGAGATTTCCAGTATTGTGGCCATTTGGACAAAGTATTTTTATTCGTATTTTCTATCATTTGATATGATAGTAACAGTGTTTTGTTTATTTCTTCTCAAAATAAGTTATTTTATGTAGTGACCGGCTCAAAGGGTTAGCTTGGAGCTACTTGTAGCCTTAAGCACTTTGTGACGTTCTGGGAGGAGATTTCGGGTCGTTAGGAACCTCAGTCGAAGATGTAGGTCTATACCAATTATGAATCGCCTTTATCTTGGATGGGTCTACCATAATGCCATCCTTAGACACCACATGGCCAAGGAATGTTACTGACTCAAGCCAAAACTCACACTTAGAGAACTTGGCAAAAAGAAATGATCTCTCAGAGTTTGGAGCACGATCCTCAAATGTTGCGCAGGCTCCTCACTACTCTTCGAACACACAAGGATGTCATCAATCAACACAAACACAAAGGAGTACAAATAAGGCCTAAATATTCAGTTATTCAAATCCATAAACGCGGCTGAGGCATTAGTAAAACCTTTACTAAGAAGGTCCTGAAGTTGAAAGTCTAACTCCTTAAGCTCCACAAGAGCCATATAGTATGGTGCAATAGCAATAGGTCGGCTGATAGTCTCCAGGTCAATAGCAAACTCAATCTCATGGATAGGGGGAATACCAGACAGTTCAATAGGTTACATATCAGAAAACTCACAATAGGCATAGAGTCAATTGATGGACTCTCCGTATGAGTATCGCAAATATAAGCGAAATAATACTCGCAACCCCTCAAAATAAGAATGCTAGCACGAACATATGAAATAATCCCCGCCTATTCATGAATAACCACTCTCTGACATATGATTGGGGGTACGCCAGGAATGGCTAAGGTAACAGTCTTGGAAAAACAATCCATGACCTCATGACAGTGATAACTAGTGCACGCCTATAATCACATCGAAATCCATCATATCTAGAATAATAAGATCAACACAAGTATCAAATCACTAACTGTCACAACACATGATCTGAATACTCGATCCACTACTAAAGAATCACCCATGAAAGTAGATATGCGCAAGGGCACGGATAATAAATCACTAGTCAATTCCAACCATGTTGCATAATAAGAAGATATATAAGAGTAAGTGGATCCATGGTCAAATAAAGCAAGAGCTGATTTGCAGCACACCAAAATCATACCTTTTATTATAGCATCTACAGTCTTAGCCTTGGCTCTAGCAAGCACTTCATATAATGGACCATGCCCGCCACCTGGCTGGGCACCTGACTGACCTCCTTTCAAGCCTGCTTGACAACCTCCTCGAGCACCCTGGTAGCCACCCCTGCGACCATGAGAACCACCTCTTTCGAGGGATAAACTTCTTTAATAAGGGTAGCACCTTAAAATAAAAAACCATCACCCTGTGACTAGGGAAATCTCATGAATAATGACTAAAAAGTCCACAAGTAAAATAGGAAATCTAAGAAAAACCAAAACCAATAGATCCGGCTGACCCGGAACAACCACCACATCTAGGATGACCCAACGTCAAACCTCTCAAAGAATGGTCATCGCCCTTACATGGGCTACCAATAGCATGAGACTGACTACTGTTAGTAATCTAAAGAGTTGCCTGAATGTCTCCACTAAGCTGACTTGGGTGCAAAAAAGATGGACGTGGATAATACCCAATATAAGAACTATCACCTGTGAATTAGGAGCCACTATGGCTCCAACTATAACTGTCCTAAAATCTAGGCCTTTTATCATGGCCCTCACGACCCTCCTAGCCCATCTCTTCTATTACCCTAGCATGGTTTAAAATCTCAACAAAATTCCTACCCACAACAACTAAACTTTAAGTGGCCATTCTAATAGGGAGTATCAATCCTCTAATAAAGCAATGAACTCACTCATACTCAGTGTGAAAAATAAAAGTTCCATACCTGGCCAACTCATTGAAATGGGCATCATACTCAAAAACTATCATGGAGCGTTGCTCTAATCTGGAGAATTGATAACTTAATAAATCTCTAAGGTTGTGCGACATATACTTCTCTAAGAACATCTCAGAGAACTGGGTCCAAGATAAGAAAGAAGATCCATCTACTCTAGAATCCATAAAACCTCTCCACCAATGATGAGTAGACAAATCCAACTGAAATATGGTGTAATACACACCACAAGTCTCAATAAGGACCAAACCATGAAGCCTATCCTCATAAACAGTAACAAACTTATATGCATCCTTGTCTAAGGAACCAACAAACCTAAGTTGAGACAACCTCAAGAATCTACTCATGTTCTGCTCTTCAGAAGACATAGCAGGATAGGTCATAACTTATTAAGCAACTATCGGCTAAAATACTATCGACGCAAGGGAACCTCAACTTAAGAAGCCACAGCTACAGGATTCTCCCCCGCCTCAGTGGCACTGCAATTAGTAGATTGTCCACCATTACATGCCACACCATCCATAATCCCCAAAAGCTAAATCAAGGTATCTCTTAGAAATAAAGAAGGAACAAAACCTAGTGGAGTCTAGGCTGGTCCCTGGTCCACCGCTAGTATTGGCGAAAGAACCGTTGGCTCAGGTACAGGAATAGGGTCTTGGGAAGGTAGCCTATCCTAGTCCTTAGCAGGGGACACATCCTGAGGTTGTCCTCGACCTCTAAGTCATCTACGAATAGGAGTAGGATCCCTGGGCTCGATCTCAGGATCCTATTCTTATGTTGAGGTAGTACATGTCCTAGCTATCTACAAAATAATAAAGTCAAGGGAATATTCTACAAACCAACTTAACCACTTAGCACGATATGAGTGAAAAAAGTGAAAAACTCCTAAGAATGTCCTATATCCTCAGAAATATAGGAAATAAACGTCAACTTTCTGATCCACAGAACTCTACTAGACCCTTGTTCTTGTACCAATAATACCGGTGAAACCTAGCTCTTATATTAATTTGTCACGACCCAATCTATAGATCATGATGGTACTAAATAAGTCCCTCCATTAGGTAAGTCACTACCATAAACTGAAGCTATCATAATGGGTTAATTTTGTAAGACATGTCAACATTAGCAAAATTTAATAAACGCGAGCTAAAGTATAAATAAAGTGTGCTAACATAGATTAACAGTCACCTTAAGATACCAATCCCATGACCTAGTAAAGCCAGTACACGAGTATTTAATGTCAATAATAAAACCAAAAGACTTAGAATATAATCAATATATTTTTCTCAAATACTAAATTTTGAATGTAAAAGATAAAGGGAAAATGGGAAACTTGTACTCTATGAGGTTACCCTATCTCTGGAAAATCAATCACCAAACAAATACAATAATGACAACAGCTAGTACTCGAATCTACCCCAAAAGGTACAGAAGTGTAGTATGAGTACCAAAACATTGAGTACTCTGTAGGCATCATCGACCAACAGAGCTAAGTCATGGTATAAAGATGATATAATGCAAGATAAACCTAAGTAAGTCAACGTACAAAATCAAACTTGATTCATCTCTATTATCACTTTATGCAATAAGTAGTTAAACAAAATAACAGTATAACATAAGGCATGAATACATACAAATATCGTGGCACATAAGAAATAGGCAATTTGGAACTATAACGCATCACAAGGCATACACACAAAAAAGCATGAGTAACAAGTCAGCATCCATAGGAAAACTGGTGTATAAATTAAAGAAATCATCACCTCATCCCAAACTACGGGAGAGTTTACCTAAGAAAGATAATAATAATCCATTTAACCAACAACGAATCTAATTGTCATTATTATTCAATTGTATTTTACATTTATCATCAATTGGTTATTTTAGCGAACCTTCACTTGTTACCAACAGTAACCACATCACTATATTCAATATAATTACAATTATTAGCTATTTATCATAAATACCCATTAGCCACTACTTATTAGCTAAGAAAGGATCATTAACTAGTCCATTAGATTCCTAGCCATAATATGACATAAACTTTTATTAGGCAACTATTCACCACAAAGCTATTTTAATAGTCAACATTTCTTATCTAACCAACAATTATCACTAATATTACTCACTAAGTGAATCCTCATTTACACTGGTTTTTGCTTACTAACTAGTTTTTATTGGTCAGTTAAACATACTCATCACAACTCCTTAGTTATCATTAATCAATAACTATACCCCTTTATAAGCAATTAACACTAGTGGGCTACAACCGGTATCCAAATGTCAACAATCTACACAAGTTACATATAAACAAGTATATACAAATATGAGCATACAATTGCCAGCATAGGGCTATCCTAACTCAAACCAATAGATGTACACATAGGCACATCAATGATCATCATCCTTCCTTGATGGGTATATTATCATAGTCACACACTAGCCACACTTGTCACGCCCCAAATCCTATTAAGGCGGACTGGCACCCATTGCCGGTAAGGCTCGGGAGAACCAACCTGTAGCGATACATTACCTATGAACATTATAAGTTACTTTCATACTAAACATGCCCTCAAAAGATAAATAGGACTAGCAAGCCAAAAGATATTATATGACTAGGCCGTTGGAGCCACAATGTCTATGGTACGATACATGACCATACTATACTTTACGTAGTCTACAAAGCCTCTAGACAAGAAACGTTATCTTATAAGGGTCGGGACAGGCCCCGCCTCATGATAAGATACTATACAATGCAAAAAGATATGATAAGACTCAAAGCCCCGAAGCAACCTGGAGCTCAGTGACTGCGGTTGATATCCTGTACTCTTACTAGGGAGGTTTATTAGCTTCTGTACCTGCAGCATGGAATGCAGGTCCCCCAAGAGGGACGTCAGTACAAAATAATGTACTGACTATGTAAGGCAACATGTACTATATATGAGATAAAAACTCAAATGAAACCATGTACTGCTGTAGGGTAAAAGACCACCTTTATGAATATTGTGGAGTCATGTATCTTATAACAATTATGTTACTTTACTCTTATTACTTGAATAATCTGTGCACAGCATGTAATACAAATGACCAGCTGATCAGTGGTAATTCTATATCAGGATCGACCCATGCTAGGCTTTCCTTTCACCCCTGGGATACCCCCTGTAATATTGGGATTGACCCATGCTAGGTGATTCTTTCACCCCTGGGATACCACCCAACAGAAGCAACTGTATACATAAATCTTCTTATTACTTTTGAGATGAATCTTTGGTGGTCGTAACATTTGAGCTATAAGACTATAAGCATGACAAATGACAAGTATGTGTCCATGTAACATGATATCATAATGAAAAGAGTGGGTTGTACAATTAGTGAAACATGTAGGACATAAACAACGTATGAACTTTATTTAGCTAAAAAGAAGACTCATATGTCATGGTACCCAATGTATGTATGCAGCAGTGACAATGCTCGAATCTGGACACACAAGTACATGTTAAAGAGTGGAGTGGTTATGTCAAAGTTTGTAAAGATCTCTATGTGCCAATGAAGACTTTGGATTCCATGCCAAATAATAAGAGATCGAATAGCCTTACATACCTCGACATATCAACTTGTTTTTACGTCGAAATGACTTCTTTTCTTCCAACTATTTATCTACAATATCATGTTTTAAATCTAGTATTAGCAGCTACTCAATGCATCTGGACAGCCCAATCTCACAAGACACAACACTTTGGCAACAAACGTATAACCATCAACTCAATGGTGTTATTCCGACTTTCTCAATTCTAACTGTATTCAACCAGCATAGATTATCATATACATGATGTATACAGCCTATATTAGTTCTATAACATGCTGGCAACAGTCCATAACTACAACACATAACCATTTTACAAAATGCTCAACTAAGAAGCACAACATCTCGTCGTCTCCCTACATTTCGTCGTTAACAATTCATACTTGTCCCAACTTTGAACCAGATACTCCCAAAATATATGTACATCAAATAAACCTTAACATAGTCACAAAATAGCTCAAAACGTAGGGGAAACGTGAAACAACATCCCCCTCAACAAAACAGTCCAATACCAGTTTGGAAGCACATAAGATCATATAAGGATACTTGTTTCCAAAGAACTAGCAAAACAGTCCAGCAACCTTGGCAACCATATACACACTATAACATGTTAATAACCTCAACTTTACATCATATTAAAGTGAAAAATCAGGGTAAAAATCGTTCCAAAGCCAAGAAAACCAAACAAAAACTTTCAGGACACAAGCTGTCCAGAAATTCCTGCACAGTGAACCAGCCAACTTATCTTGTTTTCCATGGAAAATTCATATCAATTATATGGTTATTTTTACATACCTTAACTCCCAAGGTGTAGGTCTAATTCAAGAACTCAAAATGTAGCCTTTGGTTGCCTTCCAAGGTGAAGAAATACCAAGAGAAACTTAGAGAGAAATTCTGAAATTTTTTGGTCTTTTCTTTGGTTAACCTAGAGCTCGGTTTTGGTCCCTTTTTAAGGAGACTTTAGACCGACTTTCTCCTAATATTTGTAGCTGATTAACTCAAGTTGGTCAATGACTAATTTTCCCCTTTCACTTGGGCCTTTTGGATCTCTAAATCAATGGGCTTTAGTGGCCCATTTCCTTAATCTTTCTTGCACTTTGTTTGGGCCCAATTTTGTTAGTAGTGAATGAATGTAGTTGGGCCTATTATATAAAAATCTTGGGCTGAACATCTTGGCCCAGTATAATGTTAAACCATTGGCTTAAATATCCTCCCTAACTTGGGCTTCGTTTGTCACAAGACTTGGAAGGTTTCGGCGTTAAGCCTTGCCTTCGTTCCCCTTTCTTTTTACTAACGTCTAGACTTCAAGTGAGTTCACTTATGAATGAATTCTTCTCCCTCATGTATATATAATTTTTAAGCTAAGCACACAGGTGACTCACCTGCTAGCTTCCTAAGTTCCATAAGCATGTCAATGATTTTCTCCGTTTAAGGCCACAGTCTCTAAATAGACTTCCATATAGTGCCCCAATCCAACACTTGAACACTTGAAAAATTTTGGTAGTAATTAAATCAAGTCGTATGTCATTTTATGTGAACATTACTAGTACAGGTAAAATGTGGGGTGTTACAACACTGGGCATTGATATCCTTTTCATAATGTCCCCCAGCCTTGTCGGGGATTGATATCATCTTCATAAACTCCTCCAGTCTTGCAGGGTATAAATATTATTATCACAAACTTCTCTAGCCTTGCCGGGTATCAATATCATCATGAAAAACTCCTTCGGCCTTGTTTGGTATCAGTATTATCATACTGTGAAATTTAAGATCGATAATAAAAAACAAACCCTACAAGGTCTAAAGTAAATGACAAGCCCTATGAGGGATAAAGTAAGTTACAAGCCCCACGAAGGCTACAACAAATGGCAAGCCCCGCGAGGGCTAAAGTAAATGAATATAAAGGAGAAGTAAAGAAGATCATACCTTAAATACTCATCATTTATCTTCCGTATAAATTTATCTATAGACATATAAATATGTAACATAAGTTTTACAATTATCATCGAGCATCAAGAATAACTATCAACATAACTTCCCATGTAGTCAAAAAATATGCCTTCTAGAATCATTAGCATCATGACTCATAATACTAGCAATACAAAGGCTTTCTAGCATAGTCACAATTTAGTTCTTAAACAAGAGAACAACGTGAGTAATAGAATAATGCAAAGCCCAAAACAATAGTTTAATCAATGCCTCACATGATAACACAGACATGGGCTTAATTGATTGAATAAACCATAGTTACTCATAGTATTAATGGTAATTTAGTCAACAAACCATACCTATATATATATATCACTTCTAATGTCATGACCAAATATAACTACTCAATTTATCCAACATGATTATGAGGGAGAATTTCCTAGGCATTTAGTAGTCGTCTAAGGCTTTTCAAGAGGGCTATATCAATCAAAGCTTAAGATAGGTCAAGAACCCACTTATAATTCCCCAAATACCTTCTAAGTCCAACATCTACCCAAGACTAGACTAAGGTATCTAAATCAATTCTTAGATGCATAGCAAGCCACAAAAAGTCCTAAGGTAAAGGTCATCCTCAAGAATTATACGTAATTCAAGCATGGTATCTAAGATACTTCCATCAATGTAAGCACTAGGGTCAACTTACCCAAAACAGAAGTGAAAATTTTAATCTCATCCAACGAGAGTAGCTAAGGTATCCTCAGGCTAACCACGAGGCATTAAGTCCAATTTCCCCAATGTTTAAGCCTACATGTACAATATATCAATCTAAGAGTTCAAGTGACCTAATAGATGCAACTAATCCTGAGCCTTACCATTCACCATTCCAACACCTAAAACCCTGCCAAATGTAACATGATATCATAATTATACTATAACATAGCTCAATCTCACAAGGAGTAAGCCTAACTTACCTTAAATCTAAGAAAAGCTCATGAACTACTAAACCTTCACTTTTTGTTTCTGTGAGGCTTCTTCAAGGTTCCAAGCTATCAAAAGCACAATCTACACATTATAACAAGAAAACTAATGCCCATATTGCACCATTGAGCATTGGGTCCAAAAACGATACGAAAAATCCCAAATAGGTCCCACTTACGAAAATATATTTTTTTATGTCAATCCAATATTCCTACACCATTAAGAAATCATAACCCTCAAGAAATAGGTAAAGATTAAGCTTATTTGGGGTTAAAGTGATCCTTAAAGATAATGGGGGCAAGAATTCATGAAATTTAAGCATGAAATAGAAGGATTCATAGCTTAAATCCATTGTTAATTAGGAAAATATAGGTTAAGTAAGCTCCCAAGACTCAACTAGAGTATAACACACTATTTTAGGGTTTCTTAGTCACAACAAAGAGAGAAAAGTGCCCAAAATATGGCTAAAAAGCCTTTAAATACCCAACTCATACACCCACGTATGGAAATCACCATTAATGGATGGAGATCACACAAAGGAAATTGCGGCCCCTTGTATGAAGATCTCCGTATGGCGATCATGATGCCCTTTGTGCTATAGCGTACAACTCAGTACAAGCAAACTTATGAAATTTCCAAATTTTCTAACGATGCTTCAGGATTCATTCAGAATCCAATATATGCAAATAAACTATGTAAGCATACTAAATTTGATGTTCTAGATGTATTGTACTAGTCGGATTTCCATCCGAGGTTATTTTAACCAAAAATGGGTCCCACACCTACACTTCTAATTTTTTTTACTTTCCGACCAATAGTTTAAAATTAGTTTGGGTGTGTTGAGGCTAGAAACAAAGGTCTACCTAGCCTAAAATGAATATTACAAGGATTCTAGTGCAATCAAAATTCACATTGGGGATTGTTTTACTAAAGCTTTCACCCAACGGCTATTTGAAACCTGCGAAGACTTCTGACTGGGGAATTGACTCTAAAAACCAAACGAACCATCTAGTAACTGATCTATCAATTTTAGCAAGTCATAAATAACTTGTGAAATCTATGGAGAAGCAATAACAGTGAAAATCAGAAGAAACATCAAAAATGACCTGAATGGTCATTATAAGGAGGCAACCTAAGTTATGGTAGTTATTTTTATTTTTTAGTTTTTCTTTAGTATAACCTTTGGTTTTTTTGTTAGTGTTAATAGGTTAAAGAAAATTTTGAGTACCAGAGATCTGAGCTAAATGGTAAAATCTGAGTTTGGGGTCCTCTGCATCTCCTAGATGGATGAGATGATACTATCCCCCTAAGTATGATTTTAAGTGTAGGGTGAATAATCTTTCAATTTTTTTTGGGTAAAGTGCGCTATAGGATTTTCATTTATACTTATTTTCTAGTTTTTGATTAAATTTAAAAAATTATAAGAAGTTGTTATTTCTATTTATTTTTAGTTTTTGTTGGTGTATATTTAGTAAAAGCACACTTCACTCACCCCTGAGTTTTTCTCTTCGGTTCCTTTTTCAAGGGACCCCTTTAAACTTAGTATGTTTTGATTTTTAGGAGCAGTTTTATAATTTTTGTCATTAGAAATACATAGAGATGCTCTATCTAGGTGTTACATATGATTACTTGCTGCAAGTGAAGATAAATTCTATGGCATGAATAAAAATTTAATGACTTCTGTGAGACACCATGGCTCTTTTATCTGACTCTTGTTTGATTTAAGCTTAAAATTAAGTTTGTGTGATTGCCTCGTTAAGAGTCCATACATTGAGCCTTTAGCATATTCTTTAGTTTCCTTATAAGTAGCTTATTTTTTTTTTCAATTGACTGTAATTTGATCCAGAACTTGTAAGAGCTTTAGTTGAAAATTAAGAGGTTAGGTAGTGTAAAATTGAAGAAGGAAAAAGGTAAAAGTGTAGCCCCAAAATAGCATATATTGATGTGTTTAAAAAGTTTGTGTTGTGTTTGGAAGTAATGTAATAAGAAGAAAAATTTGATCAAAAGTGAGTCATGTTTGATAGAAAATACGTTATACTAAAGATGTGTAAACTAGATTAAAGAGATGGGGCAAAACAAAAGAGAGGTGAGAGGATAGAAGTGGTGAAAAATTGATTGGTTAGAGAGCAGTCTAATGTAAATTGTTCTGCCCAAGTGCACACGCAAGTCTACGTGGTCCACCAAGTTGTAAAATGACCTTTTATAAGCCAAGTATCGATCCCATGAGGACTTGTGTTAAACAATTATCCAATTCTAGTTCTAGTACAAAGATTAACAAGTTCAAACATAACTTAAAAGTAACTGAAAGTTAAAACTAAAAGTAAACTTAACAATACCGTAAATAAAGGTTCTTGAATAGCACTACAGAGAAACCCAGGGTAAAGGCACTATGATCAATTATACAAAGGTATGTAACTACATTGGTTAGGTTAATTATCTTGGTTGTTGGTCCACAGGTTCGATATTATGACAATAGCCTTCCGAACCTCTAATCAATTAACGAACTTAGCCCCACAACTACATCGTTGAGCGGGGATGCAAGAACTAAGTTAAATGCATTGATATTATATCCCATAATTTACCAAATAGGGAACTTAAGTACATTCCTATCTTAAATTCAAATCACAACATCATTCAATTGAGATTATGATCCTATTCTACTTATCCCACGTTCTATCCTATAATTCCAACTTTCGGGTTCATGATAGAGGTAAGAACATCTACTAAGGGTCATGAATCCTTAAAAGAGTAGAAACAAGGATAAATAAGAAACTAAAAATGATAAATAACCAAAACCAATTCAATTCATCACAAGAGTAATTATGTTCTTGGCCTTAACCCCGAAAAAGCGTGTTTAGGTGCTCATGGACATACACGTAATCACAATTGATGAATACATGTTCTAATCCATAAAAAAACGAAAAATTATAAGATAAATGAATACATGTTCTAATCCATAAAAAAACTAAAAATTATAAGATAAAACCTAGTGGAGGCCTTATACACCGTATATTGAAGCCCCGAGGTCATCCAAGGTGTTAACATAATAGTTTAAGTGTCTTATTTATACTAGGACAAAGCTGCTAGTTTTTGTTTAGACTCTGTGTCATGCTCTTATCATGGAGGATAGGGTCCCTTTTCACGTTAATATCACAAAGGGATTCTAGTTTGGCTGATCCAAAATTCAACCAAGTGTATTCCATGCCCTTATCGCACCAACAAGGTGTGGCACACCAATGTATCCAAATTTTCCAGATTTCGTCTATCCTAGTACATTGTGTTTGTCCTTCAAGTCCAAGCTTTGTGGTGACTTTTAATCTTGATTTACAGATTTTATATCATCCATAAATCACCTTGATCAACTCATAAATCTTCCTATACCATCAAAAACCACAAATTAGAGCTCAAAATAACATAGAATCCAATAGATGAACTAGAAAGGAACAGAGCTCAAGATAGGGGTACTAGTTTTCGCATTTGAAAATTAACTTATTGTTTTGACTCCAAACCCATTATTAACACACCTTAAACACTTTATACACATAAATAATCACTTATATGCTCATTTTTACAAATATTTCTTCATTACATACACAAGAAGTCCTCAAAACTAACCTAAGTAAACATAGTGCATAAATCCACCTAAGATCTCCACCCCAAACTTAATGACTTGTACGTTCTCAAAAAACTCTTTAATATAAGAATCATATCAAGGAAGAATCCACATTATTACTAAGACTAAGAAATTTAATCTAGCACTACATGGACTACACAAATAGAAAGTTTTACACTAAGCCTGTTATATACACTTGAAAGCTCAAGAACACTACTTCAAAACATCCTAACCTCAAGAATAGGCTCACGAAGTCAACAAACTCATGCATATCACTAGATAAATAATATCATCCACATAACCCAACTATCATATAACATATTCCTTAACCATAAGAGAGTTACACATATTCACTCAAATAGATGTAATTTATCATAAGAATGCGTACAAAAATCAAATTATGTTTAGTCTCCCAAAAAATTTACAAGTTACACATAAAGAACCATAGGCTTTCCCTTAGTGTAGTACTCCACTTATGTCAGAATATTAAGGATTAGGATCAAGTAGGACTTTGAGGTTTGTATGTAGGCTAAGGGACAGGTAGGAACTATTTTGGCTAGGAATAGAGACTATCTTTCCTAAGCGCTTTAATACATCATATATATATTATGATCAATCTCTAACAACCACACTTTTGACCACCTTTTCCTTCCTATTCTTTTTGTTTTGCCCCATCTCGTTAAGCTAATTAACAATTATTATGGAGGTATTACTCTTTAGCAACTCATGATCAAATTTTAGCATCTTTTTCTAGTTTGTTTTCATTACAGAACTCCCAACCACAACACATATCAATTTTACAACACCAATAGCTACTTTTTAGGGCTTCCCTTTCACCACTTACGTTATTATTTTCACTCTACCTACTTAATTAATTTCTCACTAAAGCTCTTAGGATCTTTGGATCAAATTAAAGTCCAACAAAAGAAAGGGAACAAGCTACATATGAGGCAGTTAAAGAAATAGGCTAAGGCTTAACAGGGCTAACAAAGATTATGCATAAGGGTATGTAAACTTGGTATGAAACATGGCTAGTAAAGAAATGCTTATATTATCTCCCAAACTCACATGTTTTATGTCACTTTTCATACACACACACCAGGCAAGTTCTGGATAAAAAATGCAAAAAGAAACACATAAATCCTTACTTCACACATGGAACATGCTCAAATCAAATAGGATCCTATAAACTCTCAACCAAGAAATCACACAAATTCACATTAAGCCAACAACTTTCAAGAGTCATATTCATGAGCCAAGGAGTCTCAAAAGTAGTCATTCAACATAATCAACATGCTTTTAGAACAAAAAAATCTTACATCATGCAATTACACATAGCACTAACAAGAACATCTCACTTAACTAACACAAAATTTTAAATTTACTCCTAAATAGAAAAATGATATTGAGTTCAAAGGGCTCCCCCATAGAAAAGAATTGAAAACAACAACCACGAGGTGTATGATATAAGAACCTATTATAACTAGGAACTAAGAACTAAGATCCTACATCATCACTTCACCTTAAACTATAGGAATTTCTCCACCCTATACTTAAAAATCTATATTATCCTAAAAGTATAATTAAAAGTAAGAATAGAAATACTACCTGAGGCCTCTAGGCCTAGCCAGTTGCATTGTTTCATTGGTAAGGTTAGGTGGATCTCACACCCAATATTTTCCATGATCCTTAGGTCAAGTCTCTAGTACTTAGACTTCCCTTCAACCTGTGACTAAACAAAAAATAAAAACTAAAGTGAAGTAAAAACTAAATAATAAAAATAAAATACCTACCTTAACTTAGGTTGACTCCCAAGTAGTGTCTTATTTAGTATTTTGGCACGACCCATGACACTGCATCTCAACTATTTTTCTTTATTATATTCCTCTTACTCATAGGCTATCTTCTCAGTTATTTCTAACCTCTTGAGTGTGCATTCTTAAGGTCATTATTTTTCTCAATAATAGCCTTTTTAAGATCCTCAACTCTATTTACTCTGGGTTTGAGTGGTTGTTGGGAAACTCAATGAGACTATCTGAAGAGGTCATTGGTGGTTTGGACTATCTAAAGAGGTCATTGGTGGTTTAGACTCAATGAGACTATCTGAAGAGGTCATTGGTGGTTTAGACTACACATCCCTTAGCCTACATTAGAATCCATAAAGTTGTACTTAATCTTTATCTTTGATATTCTGATATTAGTGGAGTGCTACACTAAGGGAAAATTTATGGTTCATCTTATGTGACATGTGAATTATTTGTAAGAGTATGTGATATTTGATTTTTGCACCCATTCTTGTGATTAATTGTGTATTAGTGAGTCAATATGGGTGACTCTTTTGTGGTCAGGTGTATGTTTGATGATGGTTAAGTGGCATGTATAATGTCTTTGTTGAGTAAAATGCATGAGTTTTCCAACTTGGTAGATTTAATTCTTTAGGTTAGAAAGTCTTGAAGTAGTATTCATATGTTTTCAATTGGAATGTGACATGCCTAATGTTGAACTTGCTATTCATTTAGACATTGTAGTTCTAGCTCGAGTGACTTACTTTGAGTAATGATGATGGAGTCTACCTTTGTGGTGCTTAATGTAAATATTTTTTCAAGGATGAACAATGATTTAAGTGTTGGGTCATGATCTTAGGCGTAATTATACACTTGAGTGTCATTATTTATGCACTTTTAGCTCGATTTTGAGGATAAGTTGATGTGACTAATGAGATATTAATGTAGGTGCATCTAAAACAAGTCAAAAGTCAAAAGGAGAAGATAGAGTTTAGATGAGAAAACTAGTGTTGTTAGCTTGATCTATGCTTGTTCTAGAGTACTTTGATGAGCTTTATTTTAGTTTATAGATTGCTTATTATTATATAATATTGTAGGAGACCATTGGGGGTGTTATGTAAGATAAATAAAACCTGAAAATAATTCATAAGAAATTGAAAAACAAGGAACAAGCATACGAGGAGATAGGAGAAAATTTGGAGTGAAACTCACCCTTATGGAGGGGCCTTGTATTCAACCACCAATTGCATGGTAAGAGGAATTGAGCCTCATTCACTAGTTAGAGGGAACACTGGCTCAACCCTTCTATGTTCCTGCACCATAATCTCCCTATCCATGCAACTGGCTTGCGGTGTAACCCCTATCCCCTCCCCCTTCCCCCAGACGTCAAAAAATAAACTTTTTTACTTCGTTAAGTTGGGGGAGAAGTTGCAAATGTATATGTTTCATATTGGGAATCCTATGGAAGACATAAAACACTATATAAGCTGTATTTATCTACAATTACACGTCACATTTGGAACAATGCAAAATAGGAGAGAGGAGAAGGCATCAAAGGGCTATACGCTAGGGTTTTTCTTGTTTACTTTAGTTTTCTTGTAGTGTTTTCATATGAATTCAGTTATTGTGAGGCTACTAACATGAGTACTTATCATTTAGTCAAGTTAGTTTAAAGTTTATTATCATATTTAGTTGTTCATATGTTGTTGCAATTACTATTCTATTGACTCGTGACCTTTATATTTCTATTGTGAGCCTGGAAGAAGGAACCTAATATTAGAATGTGGATCATATGAACTATTTTCTCATATTTTATATGAATTAAAGATAAAGGATTTATGGTTAGGATAGGAATATACCTAATTCGACCCATTTGGTTCAAATACGGGATGCCATACAAATTCATTTGAATTAGTTCTCAAACCCTTGCAAAGCGATGTAGTTGAGGGCCTGATTTTTATATAGACAATTAGATACTTAGAAGACTATAATCATGTTACTAACCTCGTGAATCCACAACCAAGAATGTTAACTTAACCGACGAGATTGTATAGCTTTGTAGGATTGTTCAAATTGCCTTGCCCCAAGATTTCTCCTTAATATTGTTTCAAACACTTTACATTCTCATTATCGTTACTTTTAAAACTTCAAAACTTAAACTCTATTTGGTTATGAATCCCACTAGATTAACTTTAATAATAACACCTGAATTGGCTTTCCTGCTAATCACCAAGTCCCTGAGGGATAGATATTCGACTCAAAAGGGCCACTTTACTACTTGCACAACCGCATACACTTGCATGTGTGGTAGGATGAAATTGAAAACTACTAAGACCACTAAAACAACCTAATCTTTTCTATAGAAGGCTCACTTTAGCGCAAGGAACCACTGCAACAATCTTGGGCAGTCGATTCACCCACCTTAAACCTTTGTTCTAAAACTTCTAACAATGGCTAATCGTGACATTAATTTGATATAGACATAACACATTAACCTGAGTATTATTGACGTATCTTTAATAATAACAAATTAGGTTGTTACAATATATATCAATTTACTAACCATTTGTCCCACAATAGCATGAAGGGGTGGAATTTGAATTTCAACCATATAATAAGAAATTTACTAGCTACTCAATGTTTCACTAACCTATTTGGATAAGATTTACCTAATTCATTATAGAGTCCTTCTAGAATCTATCATGTGGAGTTTGACATTATGCCAAAATAATAAAATCTCCACGTATGGTCGCGGTCCACAGGGAAGGAACTATTAATATGGGGATGATTACAAAAGTATCATGAAGTCTGGAGATTAGTAACCTAGTCAGGATGTATAATACTACATGAATCAAAATACCTGGATATGTTTCCCACTTGACTGCTACAACGGCTAAGGGTTTGGTATAATAAATCCACTATAGTAGATAACAGGCTGCTACAACGGTCCACCGCAGTGGATAGTGGGCCACTATAATAATCCTAGATAGATTTAAAGTACGGGAAATAATTTCATACCCCAACTTTAACTTTTACAATACTCTTCCAACTCATATTTTCACTCCAACCTTTTCTTACCTCATCATTTATCCGAAGGTAATTCTCTCTTCTCATTGATTTTTTTAGGTCATTATTGACTTCTAATTAATTTTGTCTTGAGCCGGGCGTCTATCGGAAACAGCCTCTCTACTCCTTTGGGGTAGTGGTATGGACTGCGTACATTTTACCCTCCCCAGACCCCACTATGTGGAAATATACTGGGTTTGTTGTTGTTATTATTGTTGTGTATTGACTTCTAATTAAAATTGAGAAAATGAGAAAAATCTCAAAAATAAGGTTACTTGGGATTGAGTTTCATTAGTGGACCCCAGGCTGCTATAATAACGATATGCAGTGTACTACTTGAGGAATCTTTTAGTCTCCTTTTTGTGGTTCTTTTTTTTCACACCTTATTATGTTTTTCAAATATATGGGACACTTATCTAACATTTCTACCTTCTTATCTAGGTAATATGAGAACTATAGTTGAAGAAGGTGACATTTTCACTGGTTAATGAGGAATTTCACAACTCAAAATAAAGGAGGCCTGATTTGTATGTACACCTAAAGGACGTCAGACACTAGTGTGAGTTTTTGATAGATGGGATGGATAAGGAGTCTCTAGTGTTTTAGACACGATGTCAGAACATGGGTTAAGGAAATATGGTGCATGTGACATAAACGTGCAATAAGATTTGAGTGAGAAAGTTCTTTGTTACCTCTCTAAAGTTATTAGAATAAGGTGAACCCCTATAGCCCAAATAGATGTGAATACGAGGGAACAGATTATGGTAGAGTGGAGCTTCTTCTTTTCCCTTCGAAAGAACCTTTACTTCCTTTCTTTATTACTAAGCTATGCTAGAAGGCTAAGGTACCTATGGAGATGGAGGATGCATTGACCGAGTTTGATGCTCCCTTCAATCGATTGATAGTGCAGAGTGCTAAAGGGAGGAGTAAAACAAAGAGGAATATGAGTGTCAATAGGGAGAGCAATGGGTATTAGGAGGGTGGAGGATTGGGGACTATCCTCTTACGTCCACCGAGGCCCTTCAGGTGATTAAAGAATGATTTAGTGACTATAAAATATATGATTTCTAGGATGCCCATCCTTCCCTGAGATCCTACTTCTTCTAGTATGTAGGCCTCTCAAATATCCAAAGTGCTTACTCTATCTTGGCTCAGGCATATGTAGAGATTCAAAAGGAAATAGAGGTAGAGAAAGAAGGGGCACACTCAAGATTAGTTGCTGGTACACAAATGGAAAGGAATGAAGGTTATCATAAATTTTGTTTCCTCGGGGTAGAAGCTCCCCAAGGCGAGGAATACCGATGCTCAAGGGTTGTCCTTTCCTGAGTGGGATATATGATAAAGGTTCAGCTGTACCCATCCTTACATATTAAGTGTCCAATTTGGCCTATCTTGGTAATCCCGCCCCTCTCTTATGTTTTTAGATTGTTGTATTTTTGGCCCTATGTAGGCATGTTTAAGATATCTCATTACTTTTTGTACTCAATATTTATTACTTATTTTTCATTCTTTGGTGTCGTTAGTGTCATCTTTGGATGATAATTTTGTTTGTAGTCCCATAGTATAGAAATATTGTATTAGCATCTGGATTTTTCCTTTAAATTGTGTTTTTTTGTAAAATATAGTTCTTCTAAAAATTGGGCTCGAGCTTTCAGCTTGTGACTGCTGTAATAGTACCTCATATGCTGCAGCAGTCTTGCTAAAACAACCTATGGCCTGCTACAGCAACCTCAACCAGCCTACTAATGTAGTATGTCACCAACTGCAGTGTAACGCCCCAAGAACCCATCCCGAGATGTCAGACGGTGCTTAAGGTCACACGTAGCCTCAAGCTAACCCTCTAAGCCTGTCATCACTTTCAGAACTCACTGTAACACAAATCATGCTAAGATAAAGAGGAATAAGCATTTCATGACCATGCTTAGATACAAAATGACACTGCCTTGTACAACCAAAATATTGAGATCCTGTACATACTGGCACACTAATCTGACAAAGCCTCTACTACATAAGACTGAGGAGCCATTGGGACAGATCCCCAACTGACTCATACGGAACTGTAAATAAACGACCATCTATCAGCAAGACAAAATGAGAGATACAGGTCCTCAAACCATGAGGACTTACCAACTGCAGAGATGTAGAAGAAGGTACTCAAAGTTCACTGTCGCTTCTGAGACTGAGCACCTAAACCTATATCACGTTGAAATATAGAATACAAAAGAGTATAGGAGTTAGTACTTGGGAATTACTGAGTATGCGGGGGTGGATGCAACATTTAAATAATATCACAAATGTATAAGAAAATCATGCATACTGACCATAATAATTCTCTTCACTTGAATTATCTGAAACATTTTTCTCTTAAATCAACAGTAGTAATACGTGCTTCATAAATCTCGTAAATCATTTATCTCAACTCAAACTCTCTAACTCATGACTTAGAGTGACTCGGTAACTCAAGAGACTTAAATCATTATGGACATGGAAGTTTCTTATAACCGACATGACTACACCATATGAGCCGCATGGAGTCCAATGTTTTGCCCTCCTAAGGAGAGAACCCCACATTGGTAAGGGTGTTATACTCTTGCCAGCAGGGAGTACAACCTCAATCTCATCTTCACAATCTCATACTCGGCCTTTGGCCCATAATTATCAACATCAATCCTATGGTGGCACGTAGTTTTGGGGAAATATCAAATTTTCTGCTCGGTGTTAAATACTCCTCCCAGACTCATCTCAGAACGTGTTAGGAAGTCCACCTCAATCAATATCAACTCATAGTTCTATTATAAAGACCAAGACATAAATATATATCTCATCTGAAAATCATATACACCTTGTGGATTCCTAACTCGACTCAACTTAACATAAGTTTTCTCAATATCAAGTACATTTGTTTATCAAATCATTTCAAATATCAAAAACTTCATGGAAACATCATAAGGCTCATTCTTGCCTCTCAATTTCACATATCAATGTACATTCAATAGTCAAATTTCTCATGGAAAGGTATAACGCATAATACTTGTCTCAAATCATTCAAAAATCATCAATTCGTAATAAAAATATTCAACTCATGGAACTTGACTTAAATTGCTGAGAAATCATCAATACATATTGATAATATACGGCTCATGGAATAAATTCTCAATTTAAGAAACATGATGGTGAAATAATCATAAATATCAAACTTATTTAACTCAAATCTCATAAATCATTAATAGAGAAATTTGGGTGTAAACCCACTTGCAATATCATGTAAATCAATAATAGAAAGTAAATCTTTAGGCACAAGAACGGAAGGAGTGTTCTTGTTCAAACCCCACATACCTTGGATTTTGATTTTTTTGGAGATGTAGAAACTTGTTTGGAACTTCTTCCTTACACTTTGAGACTAAAATTCTTGATGCCTTTGACATAGGGAACTTAATTCTTGAATCACTTTGAATCACTATGGAGGATTCTTGAATTTATTTGGAAGAAGATTGGATTTTTGGGTTTTAGAGGAAACCCTAATCTCTAGATGTTTCTTGGAAGAGGAAAGGAGAAAAGAGAGAAAATGATCTCCTCTTCTCTACCTAGATATATATATAGGGCCATAAAGAGCGGAAACAACCAAAATCCCTTTTGAAAAAGTTGAAAATTGTAGATCGGGGCCTGTGACGGTTGATCTGACTGTCCGTCAGATGAGCTGATGGTCCACCAGGTCGTTCGTCACTCAAGTACCAAATCTGGAATGTTCTGCCTCGGAGTGACGGTCAGACTGACGGTCCATCAAAGGGTGTGATGATCCACCAAGTCGTTCGTCACTCGAGGCCCAGGAATGGGACATTCTGTCTAGGCCTGACGGATCCATTTGACGGTCCGTCAACTTTTTAACGGTCCACCAATCAGGCCATCACACGATGGTCCAAAAATAAGGTTACTGTCTTGGCTTGATGGGACACTTCACTGGCCACCAGGGACCTGACCGTCCGCCAAGTCTACCGTCAAACCTGGGCGTTCTGATACTGTTTAGTAAAACGACTATAACTCCTTCGTCCGATGTCAGATTTTGATAAAATTGGTATCGATGGAAAGCTTATTCTATGCTCTGCATGAAAAAAAGTGGAAATTAGAGAACTACAATATGGTTTAAACATCAATCACTTTGGAAGTCATACATATCTATTCAAAAAGATAGATTTAAGCCTAAGGAATGATCGGGGTATTACATGCAGTAGTCCTAATATATCAATCAAAGGGACCCTACAACGTCCCTGATCAGTATCCTTGATAAATAGTTCCTACTTTTTCCTCCTTAGAGCGATATAATGATCTCTACATGATTTGTAGGTTTCTACTTTCACCCATGATGTCCATAATTACTCTATTGACTTGAATTCCACTCTCAAAAAGAGCTTATTATCGTACCTAAAAAGAAAGAGAATTTAAATTAAGCTTATTGCAATGCACACCAATCCATAGGAAAACATGCGATATTTACTCCTGTACTTGTCAGGCAAATATCTTAAGGCTCTGACACAAAATTTTATAACCCAAAATATGAGATCATGAAGGCACCTACTCTAATATTATTGGATGGGAGAACCCTTACCTCCCAATCGAATATTAAGCAAAAAAGTAAAACTTTTTTGAGTTAAACAGTTCCAATTTTATCGAATGTCCTTGAAAGTCAAGACCTAGTCTAGACATGTACAAGAGATTTTATAAAAAGAACAGCTATGAATAAGACAACTTACACATAAAGAGATGCATAAGTTGATGTTGAATGATTGCTTCTCCACACATGAAACTCCTAATTAGCTTGCAACATATCTATATTCCAAAAAAGGATATAGCAAGAGTAGTATCAGTACACCACAAGTACTGATAGGCATCATTGGTTGACAAGGGTTTGTTCACAAATATATCATATAAAAATCAAACAAAGAAACATGTCAATTCATACATACCAGTTCAACACCAAGTATACAATTTTTGATACGTACACCAATTTCTTAGTCTACTTCCGATTATGTCATATAAGTTGGGCTAACTACTTCAATAATGGTGATCCAACAAATTTTCAATAATGGATCGAAATACCTCCTTATCCAATAAAACATTACTTGTCTAGTAAAATCCATATATATCCAACTCTAGAATTGACCAATGATTTTTAGATATTGGTGCCATGCTTATGTAATGAATTCTACCTTCATGATTAACTAATTAAATTGGTAATGACCCCAATATATCCACATGATTAGATATCCCACTATCCTCTAATCTATTAAGGAAATTTCACAATAATTACCAAAGTATAGCGGTCACATAACTCAGCAGATTTATCAACTAATAAATAAGCACTACCTCACTTAAACGTAAGTCAAATTTGAGCAAATTAGCATTTAACACATAACAAAATAATTTTAGTTAATGAATACAACTCCGCATATAATAACTTAGTAACCATCACTTCAACTAGACCAGCATTCATACACATAAATTTAACAACAGAGGGGGGTCTATGATTCCTGTAAATATTGCCAGTGTAAGTACATCAACCAATCATCATCAACCCATCACACAAATATAAATTTATGCTAACTCAATTTTAAAGTAATAGTTTATGAAATAAAACTGTGAAATCAAATGATTATACATATGAAATAATGAAAAATCATAGCCTCATCTCAATCTATACACATATAACAATGGGAATCATGTGCCCGATAGTTATGACCTTCAGGGATATCCTCAACAGTGTGGTACCTAATCCTACTAATATAGGTAACATATACCAGTGCCTACTCGAAACTCCAAATATGATAATATGTGAATGTCTAGTCAAATATCAACTAAGATATAATGCAATGCACCATCAATGAAAGTACACACATTTCTAAACACTTAGTCAAATTTAAGTTCATCATTTCATGTATACAACCAATATCCACCAACTCACAAAAATACAAGTATGCCCGAAGGCCAATTAACAAACAATTAACTTCTAAATAGACGTGGAATTCAAATCAATTGTAACCACGATTCAAACTAGAATTACTCCTATGATTAATTTCATTTAAATCTCCCCTAAAATATACTCCGTATCCATCAACCATAGCTTTATCATTCTTAGACTCTCCTAACCATTATACCCCTTCTATTCCACTATAATCAAGTATTTAGGATAATTTATCAAATTAATTACTCTCTTAATTCATTATTGATACATATGCAAATCAAAACACGTAACACGGAGCATAGAGATCATATAACATACTCAATTTGACAAGGAATCTATTCAAAATCTATAACACATCCCATTAACTCTTTTTAAAAGGTTTTTACCTTATTTATCAATCCAAGTACCACACCCACATGCCTAAGTATGATTTATCCAATCAAATATTGTCACGATCTGAACTGAGGCCCTGACCATAATGAGTATCCCGAAACAACAAGGCCCAAAATATCGCTATCTATCTGGTAATCATGCACATAATACAAATGATAAAGAAATGCGGAAGACAAATAACATTACAAAAAACATGGTCAAGAGTCATATGAAAGCAATAATAGGGAATAATGTCACAAAATCTCAAATCAACACCTCTATAACGTCTGTGAAATCTCTACTACATGACTGAAACAAATGTCTATCTAAAAACTGGGATAAAGCCCCCAGTAGACCCAAAACTAATAAGTAATAAATGACACTACCAGATAATTAGGCCTTCCAAAATATAGAAGGCTCACCAAGTGACTTTGCAAATCTGTCTGAGGAATTTACTGATTTTCTGGACTCCTAGAGTGCGCCTCCGAACCTGGGAAGAAGAGGGTCAATACAAAAGTACTAGTACACAGAGATATCAAAATAAAACATAGATATTTTTACAAAATATAGTTGAGAGCCATTATAAAGCAGTTTCATATCAAGTCATTTCAAAACACATGGACATAATGTAATTGTTTTTCAAAAATAATGAAATGCAACTAAGCTAGGTAGAATACCCAACATATTATATTTACACCAACTATCAAACCTCAGTTGCCGTCGAGATTAGAGTATACGTGAGGGGAAGACACACAAGATCACACAGCAGGGTGTCTCGACCCAATGGTAGTGCACAAGATCACAAAGCAGGGCTCCTAACCATAGTTCCAATTTGGGAATGACATAAAGACAGGTACGCAAGATCATAAAGAAGGGTACTAAATTCCCATGTCAGCAAACACGGTTTCCAGCAATGAGCCCTTACACTTAAGAGCCTTCTTCGGGCATCCACCTATCTCATGTAAAATCAATGCATTCAAATTTTATCTGATTTAATCACGCATCTTATTTGTAGGGTATCATCATACCCGACTTGTAAATCATGAATATCACATCAACATATGCATAATAATGTAAAAATCAAGATGTTTTCATCATTTACAAGTAGTGGACTATAATTATTTCAAATCCATGCTCTCTTTTATTGGTCACAATATAGTATGGGGTATCGAAATATTATTAGGGAAATTTTAAAGCAATTTATCATTCATATTTATCAAACTTTCATAAAAAATCTCAAATCACATATGCATGGTTTCAACCATTGAAGTATATAGGCAAACAATTCCCATGACCTTAAAAAAATGACTTAGAAATCATAATAAAAGCAATTATTAATATTTTATTGAAAATCCCCCATTTAAAAGCATGCATGTTCATAAAACTACACCCATGAGATTTTTGGATAACCCCACGTACCTCGATTACTATGAATATTAGATGTTTCTTGAAGCTTACATTGAGAGGATTCCAAATATGCAATTAGTTCCTAAAACCCCCAGTTGAATCTTGAGTTGCTTGAGTTTTTATTTTGAAACCCTAAGGAGAATCCTTAAGAACTTTTGATGAATGAAGGTGTATTTTGGGGTCCTTGGAACTGAATTTTGTGTTTTAGGGCTAAGTAAGGGTGGGAAAGGACCATTTTGCCCCAAAAATGGAGTGTTTAAGTCACTTCAAATCTTTACATAGGCGCCGCCTAGGCTCTTACCTATGCTTTCTAGTGGCCATGGGCGATTGGTTAGGCGACGCATATCACTTTGAAAGGCCATAACTTCTTGCTTGGGTGCCGGATTTTAGCAAAATTGGTATCGTTTGAAAGCTAACTTGGAAACCTATTATTTTACACATTGTAAGCTTTCTAATTCGACATATACAAAGAGTCATAGTCGATAGAGGTTGGGACAAACTATAATGTCTACTTAAGCTTAATCAGTCGAAGTAGTTCTCAACTCATCCTTGAGTCAGATGACCCCTATGGTCTAAATTCAAGCTTGAATAGATTCACATACTACACAAATAATTAACACGCCGTATTGGCATAGGATTTATGGCTTCGGGATTTATCAGCATATTAGAATCATGGTCTATCTTGTAGCCCAAAATACGGGGCATTACATTATCCCCCTTTAGGATCATTCGTCCCCGAATGATGATGCGGGATATAGACAGACACAATTTCAACCATAATAAAGGACTAGGAAAGATAAGATATGAATAGTACCTTCTGTCTTCTCATCCATCAAAGCAAACAAATTAGGATATCTAATTCTCATGTCTATTTTGACTCCCAAGTTGTTTCTTCGACTGTTTAATTCCTCCATAGTACCTTTACTGAGGCTATCTCTTTGCTCCTCAGCTTTTGAACTTGGCGATCTAAAATTTTAATAGGCTCTTCTTCGTAAGATAAGGAGTCTGTTACTTTGATACTCTCTACTGGCAATACCAGAGAGTAATCTCTAATGCATTTCTTCAACATGGATACATCGAATACCGGATGAATGGAACCCAAACTTAAAGGTAATTCTAGCTTATAAAAAACTATACAAATATTTTTCAGAATCTGATATGGCCCTATATAGCGAGGGCTCAATTTACCCCTTTTTCCAAACCGCATAACTCCTTTCATAGGAAAAACCTTAAGAAACACCCAATCACCAATTTCAAACTCTAGTTCTCTTCTCCGAACATTGGCATAGGACTTCTAACAACTCTGAGCAGTCTTGAGTCGTTCTTTAATGATCTTTACTTTCTCCATCGCCTAATGAACAAGATCAGGCCCATACAATTGAGTCTCATCCACTTCATACCATTCTATCATAGACCTACATCTCCTCCTATACAAAGCCTCAAAAGGAGCCATCTTGATGCTGGCATGGTAACTATTATTGTAAGCAAATTTAACTAGTGGTAGGTGATCTACCCAACAACCTTTCAAATCAATGATGCATTCCCTCAACATATCCTCGAGGGTCTGAATGGTACGCTCAGCTTTCCCATCCGTCTGAGGGTGGAAATTTGTGCTCAAATTCACTTGTGTACCTAAACCTTTCTGAAAAGATCTCCAGAAATGAGATGAAAACTTCGTACCTCTATAGGATATAATGGACACTGGTGCCCAATGCAACTAAACTATCTCCTCAATGTATATCTTAGAATAACCCTCCCCCAAATAATTAGTCCTCACAGGCAAAAAGTGGACTTATTTTGTCACCCGATCTACAATCACCCATATAGAATCATACTGGTTTTCAAATCTCGAAAGTCTTATAATAAAGTCCGTGTTTATTATCTCCCACTTCCATAAATGCAGGGCTATCTTTTAGAAAGTACCACCTGGCCTCATGTGTTCTACCTTCACTTATTGACAGTTCAAACACTTGTAAACAAAATCAGCTACATCACATTTCATGTTATTCCACCAATACAAAGTTTTCAGATCATGGCCCATCTTAGTAGAGCCTGGATGAACGACATACCTCAAAGTGTGCGCCTCATTAAGGATTCTTTCTCGTAGTCCATCAACATTTGGAACACACAACGTACCCTGAAATCTCAGAATACCATCAACACCAATTTCAAACGACATAACCTTTTATTGACCCATATCTTTCTTAATTTGTATCAAGATGAGATCTTTCACCTGCTTGCCCTTAACTTTAGCACAAAGGGATGACTTAGCTAATTTATGTACAATCACACCTCCATCTTTAGAATCTAAGAGTCCTACTCCAAGATTTGCAAGGCAGTGAATATCCTTCATCATCTCTTCCTTCCCTTTTTCAACATGAGAGAGGTTGCCACTAGACAACCTACTGAGGGCGTCGGCTATAACATTTGCCTTGCCCGAATGGTAATTTAAACTCATATCATAGTCTTTCAAAAGTTCTATCCAACGCCTTTGCCTGAGGTTCAATTCTTTCTGTGAGAAAACATACTGCAAACTCTTATGTTGAGTATAAATATCAACATGCACTCCATAGAGATAGTGCCTCCAGATTCTAAGTGCATACACCACGGCTGCTAACTCCAAGTCATGAGTGGGGTAATTGTGCTCATGCACCTTTAACTACCTAGATGTATAAAATATCACCTTACCACGCTGCATCAATACACAACCAAGTCCCACACGGGACGCATCACAATAAACCATAAAATCATCTACACCCTCAGGAAGGGTCAAAACAGAAGCAGTAGTCAACTTGTCCTTCAACTTCTCAAAACTATTTTCACACAAGTGAGACCATACAAACTTCATCTTTTTCTGAGTCAGTTTAGTAAACGGAGAAGCGATGGAAGAAAAACTCTCTACAAACCTTCTGTAATACCCCGCCAAACCCAAGAAGCTCTAAATATCGGTTGGAGTCGCGGGTCTGGGTCATTTTATCACTGCTTCAACTTTCTGGGGATCCACTCTTATCCCGTCACTAGACACAATATGCCCCAAGAAGGCAGTAGAATCTAACCAGAATTCACACTTAGAAAATTTGGCATACAACTGATGATCCTTAAGGGTCTGAAGAATAATTCGGAGGTGATTGGCATAGTCCTATTTACTCTTAGAATAGATCAGAAAATCATCAATAAATACAATGATGAATAAGTCAAGAAACTGATGGAACACTCTATTCATAAGATCCACGAAGGTTGCATGGGGCGTTAGTCAACCCGAAGGACATAACTAGAAATTCGTAGTGACCATATCGAGTTCGGAAGGCTATCTTGGGTATGTCTGACTCCCTAACTTTCAACTGATGATAACCCAAATGAAGGTCTATTTTTTAAAAAAACTTGGCACCCTGAAGCTGGTAAAAAAGGTAGTCAATCCTAGGAAGAGGATATTTATTTTTAATCGTGACCTTATTTATGTAACGATAGTCTATGCACATACGAAGGGAACCGTTTTTCTTTCGCATAAAATGTACAGGTGAACCAAAATGGGACACACTGGGGTATATAAAACCCTTATCTAGGAGATCTGCTAACTGTTCTTTTAATTCTTTTAGTTCTGCAGGAACCATTCTATATGGTGGAATGGAAGTAGGGCGAGTATCTGGCAACACATCAATACCAAACTCAATCTCCCTATCAGGTGGTATTCTGGGATATCATTTGGAAAGACCTCTGGGAATTCTTTTACTACGAGAACAGATTGAAGAGGAAGACTCTCGGCATTGGAGTCCTTAACTCGAATAAGGTGGTACAAGCAACCTTTAGAAATAAGTTTACGGGCTCTGAGATAGGATATAAAATGCCCTCTGGGTGCTAAAGAATGTCCTTCCTACTCTATCACTGGTTCCTTCGAGAAATAAAAAGTGACCCTTCGAGTCCTACAATCTAATGTGGCATAGCACGAATGAAGCCAATCCATTCCTAAGATAGCATAAAAAACAACCATATCTAAGTCTACGAGATCTGCCAGCGTATCCTGACTACAAACAGTCACAACACAACCCCTGTACACCCTCCTAGCAATAATAGAATCCCCCACCAGGGTGGAAACAGAAAAGGGTTCAAAAATCACACTGGGCTCAAACCCGAAACCAACAGCCGCATAAGGGGTCACATAGGATAAAGTAGACCCAGGATCAAGTAACACATAAACATCACGGGAAAAGATTTATAACGTACAGGTAGTAATATCTGGGGAAACTTTCGCCTCCTGCCGGTTGGTCAAAGCATATAATCGGTTGCGACTGTTCCCGACAGATGAAGAGGCACCCTTATGAGGAAGAGCTGTGAATATGGCTGAGGGCTTACTCCCCCCCTCCCCCCATATTTTCTCCAGCAGAAGGGCAATCTTTCTGAAGGTGGCCCACCTTGCCATAAGTATAACAATTTATCCCCTCAAAATAACACCTCCCTGAGTGATTCTTCCCACAAGTCTCGCACTATGGATTAGTACAATGATGTTGGGATACATTGCCCTGTGACTGAGTATCTGGGTCTCTCAATCCATGAGAAGTCTGAAAACTCTGCGATCGTCTATTTGCTGGTGGTCTGGGCGTTGAGGCGCTGGAAGCTGACTGTGCATTACTCCAAGACTTCTTTTTTTTCCATCTATTTCCCCAGTTGCCGCCCTGTGGTTGGCTGTGATTCTGATCCACGGTCCTGGCTCTCTTTGCTTGTCTGTCTTTCTCTCTTGTTTCTAAAATTTTCTTTTTCTTCTCTTCTATCTGCTGCATATAAACGGTTAGCCGAGCAAATTCTAGCTCCTTATTTAATATTTACCCTAGCACTCAAGCACCAGGTTATCAGAAAGACCGGATAAAAATTTCCTCATCTGGGCCCTCATGTTACTAGTCAACTCTGGGGCATAGCGGGCTAGTTTATTAAACTTCAAAGTGTACTCCTGGACACTCATACTGCCCTGATTCAGATTCATAAACTCTTCTGCTTTGTCCTTCCTCAACTCCAGAGGAAAGAATCGATCAAGGAAAGCTTTCATAAATTCGCCCCAAACTGTGGGCATACCACTGATTCGCAATATCCTTGAGCTAATAAGTTGGTAGTTCCACCCCTTCAGCCTCATCCACATGAATTACCTTAATGATCTTTTCCATTATTTCACGAACTCTGATGGATCTTCCTCCACCTTGGTGCCAGTGAACATAGGTGGGTTCATCTTCATGAAATGTTCAACCCTAGTAGCCTCAGACGTAACAGATGCAGACCCAACATATTCCGATCGTTGAGCCTGGTTAGCTACCAACTGTGTCAGCATATGAATAGACCGTCTAAATTTTGCATTTGAAATATCTCCCTGAGAAGTTGGGGGTCGTTTGACATTAGTTTGCGGAGCCCTAGGTGGACTGGTCGGGATTGGAGGGACTCCCAGAGTAGGGACAAGTTCTGGAGTGTGAGCTCTGTTATGGGTCCGCATCCCATGGGTGGGACGAACCTCATCTTCCTAAGCATTCTGATCAATAATACGACGTGAAGGCATAACTGTGTTTTTGAAATACAAGAGATCATTGATTAGGGAATAGTTTAGACTCTAAAGCATGAGCTAAATCACAAAGAAAGGAAAATATTTCCTAAATGCCTAGTAGTCTCCTTATTATAAGTGTGGCACGCTATACACCCATAAACAGGACTCTACCCGACGCGATTTCGCAGACACCCTGGGACCATGAACCGTGCTTTGATACCAAGTTTGTCATGACCTGAACCGGGGCTCTGACCGTGACGAGTATCTCAAACCATGAAGGCCCAAAACACCTCCATCTGTCTGGTAGTCATGCATATAATTCAAATGATAAAGAAATGTGGAAAACAAATAACATTACAGAAAACATGGTCAAGAGTCATATGAAAGCAATAATAAGGAATAATGTCCCAAAATCTCAAATCAATACCTCTATAACTTCTGCGAAATCTCTACTACATGACTGAAACAAATGTCTATCTAAAAACTGGGACAAGGCCCCTAGTAGACCCAAAACTAATAAGTTATAAATGACACTGTCAGATAATCAGGCCTTCCAAAATATTGAAGGCTCACTAAGTGACTCTGCAAATATGTCCAAGGAATCTACTGATTTTCTGGATCCCTAGACTGTGCCTCCGAACTTGGAAGGAAGGGGGTTAATACAAAAGTACTGGTACACAGAGATATCAAAACAAAATATAGAAATTTTTACAAAATATAGTTGAGAGCCATTATAAAGCAGTTTCATATCAATTCATTTGAAAACACATGGGCATAATGTAATTGTTTTTCAACAACAATGAAATATAGCTGAGCTAGGTGGAATACCCTACATATCATATTTATACCAACCGTCAAACCTCGGTTGCCGCCAAGATTAGAATATACATGAGGGGAATACACACAAGATCACACAGCAGGGAGTCTCGACCCAATGGTAGTGCACAAGATCACAAAGCAGGGCTCCTAACCATAGTCCTAATTTGGGAATGACATAAAGTCAGGTGTACAAGATCACAAAGTAGGGTACCAAATTCCCATGTCGGCAAACATGGTTTCCAGCGATGAGCCCTTACACTCAATCGCCTTCTCCGGGCATCCACCTATCTCATGTAAAATCAATGCATTCAATCTTTGTCTTATTCAATCACATATCTTATTTGTAGGGTATCATCATACCCGACTTGCAAGTCATCAATATTACATCAACATATGCATAATCATGTAAAAATCAAGATGTTTTCATTATTTACAAGTAGTGGACTATAATTATTTCAAATTCATGCTCTCTTTTGTTGGTCACAATATAATATGGGGTATCGAAACATTATCATGGAAATTTTAAAGCAATTTATCATTCATATTTATCAAAATTTCTTGGAAAATCTCAAATCACATATGCATGGTTTCAACCATTGAAGTATATAGGCAAACAATTCCCATGACCTTAAAAAAATGACTTAGAAATCATAATAAAAGCATGTTATTAGTATTTTATTGAAAACCCCCATTTAAAAGCATGCATGTTCATAAAACTACACCCATGAGATTTTTGGATAACCCCACGTATCTCGATTACTATGAATATTAGATGCTTCTTGAAGACTACGTTGAGATGATTCTAAATATGCAATTAGTTCCTAAAACCCCCGATTGAATCTCGAGTTTCTTGGGTTTTTGTTTTGAAACCCTAAGGAGAATCCTTGAGCACTTTTGAAGAATGAAGGTGTATTTTGCGGTCCTTAGAACTGAATTTCATGTTTTAGGGTTAAGTAAGGGTGGAAAAAGACCAATTTTCCCCAAAAACGGAGTGTTTATGTCACTTGAAATCTTTACATAGGTGTCGCCCATTCCATTGCCTATGTTTACATAGGCGCCGCCTAGGCTATCGCCTATGCTTTCCAGTGACCATGGGCGATTGGTTAGGCGATGCATATCACTTTGAAAGGACATAACTTCTTGCTTGGGTGTCGGATTTTAGCAAAATTGGTATCGTCGGAAAGCTAACTCGGAAAACTATCAATTTACACATAGTAGGCTTTCTAATTCGACATATACAAAGAGTCATGGTAAGTAGAAGTTGGCACAAACTATAACATCCACTTAAGCTTAATCGGTCGAAGTAGTTCTCAACTCGTCCTTGAGTCAGATGGCCACTATGATCTAAATTCAAGATTGAATGGATTCACATACTACACAAATAATTAATATGCCGTATTGGCATAGGATTTATGGCTTCGGGATTTATCAACACATCGGAATCATAGTCTATCTTGTAGCCCGAAATGCGGGGCGTTACAAATATATATTATGTTTACATTCTATAATCCATCGTATACTACTCATAATCCATAACCTATCACAATGCCAAGTTGCTGATATGAGGTGACTGAATCCATGTTCCTTGATTCTATTCTTATAAATTTGGATGGAAAAATTTTCAAACAAGTAATTGTTACATGTCCTTCTAAATTTGTGCCTCTCCATTCTAGTACTTTTCATCTTAGGAATAGACCTACGATGTTTTTAGGAATAGGAAAACATGATATAATGAGTATTGGAGAAAAGGGTTTATATATATATAGCAAAACCCAAAAAAATCATGCAAAATGTTTTTCTAATAGATTAAGAGTGCTAACAGGGGGTTAATAGTAGTAAGTGTATAAGTAGGAAGAGAATAAAGTATACTTTTGATCAAAATAACTCTGCCACCATAGGTGAGCATCTTACCCTGTTAACCATTGAAACTTTTGACTACCTTGGTGAATATGTCATCAAAGTAAGAGATCATTTTTCTCCCTATATAAATGGGGCAACCCAGGTATGTAAAAGGGAGTAAGGTTACCATAAGTGAGCAAAACTATCCAAAGTTCTAGAGAGAACCTCTGCACCCAAAGCTAAAATGGAGGGAGATTGGGGCACACTATGTTTGAGATCTTGGGAAGAGTAGAATAAGTCACATATAGAGCCATTATCAAAATGGAGTACAATTAGAAATAAGGTTCCATATGAGAGTGATCCATTTGTTTGAAAAACCAAATCTTCTATGGACTTCTATATGAAAATTTCTATCTATTCTATCATAAGCTTTAGCCATGTCTAATTTGATAAGAATATCACCATCCATTTGAGGTTTAAATATGCCATGAATAATTTCTTGAGCAAGTATAACGTTTTCAGTAGTCAACTTATTAGTAATAAAGCAACTTTGATTAAATAAATGAGTCTATGAAGGATAGTATATAGTTTTCTAACTAAGATTTTAGATATAATTTTGTTGGACAAATTTCATAGACTGATAGTTCCTAGGTCAGAGAACCTAAAAGGAGAATCAACCTCAGAAATTACGGCTAAACAAGTGTAAGTGAAATATTTGTAAGCTTTTTACCAGCGAAATATTCAACAACAAATTCACATATATCATATTTTATAATATTCTAGTAAGTGAAAAAACATACCATTAAACCCATCTAGTCATGCACTGCTTTGATCACTCATGTTGATTGCATCTCTGATTTCTTATTCCAGAGGTATTTTTTGAAGTGCCTCATTAGCATCATGAGTAATTAGATTTGGAATACACTCTAGAAAGCTACTATCATTGAGAGATGCTTCACATTTAAAAGTTTCCTATAATGCCTAATAACAACTTTGACGATCCTATTTTCCCCTTGAAAACATTTATCATTGTGGTTCTTGATCCTTCGAATATGCAGTTACTTCATTCTATCCTTAATAATACTGCGAAAATACTTTCTATTACAACTCTATCTTTAAACCAATTGATTCTAGCCTTTTTCCTAAGAGAGCCTCCTGCGTTTCAAGACATTTCACATACTCCACATGCTTCATATTCAATTCCTCCCTATTATGTTCAGTATTATTGACAAGATGTTGTCCTGCAGGAAGCTGCACCTTAGCTTCCCAAGTGTTAGCATGTTTATAAATATCTCCAATGGTTCTTTAGAACACTGACTTAGTCTTTTGCTGAGATGTTTTAACTAACTTTAAAATCTCCACACAGCATTACCAATTATATTCATATTCCATGAATCTTACACCACCTAAAAGAAGTTCAATTGTAGAGTCAATAGGTTTAGAAACCTAATGTATCTGATGAAATTATTCCGATCAGAGTAACTTTTTATCAATAAAGGCATGTGATTGGATCCAACTCTAGACAAATGTTTGATGTTATTGGTTTTATAGTTTTCATTTCATATGTCATTAACAAACACTCTATCACGTCTTCTTTATATTGTTTTACCTGGTTTCCTATTATTACACCAAATATACCTAGGGCCAACAAAACCAATATCAGATAATTCAGATGCCTCCATGGTGCTAATAAAGTCAAAACACATGCAAGCCTTGTAGGTTGTGCCCTCTAATTTGTCATTGGGATCCGTTATTGCATTGAACTCTCCTCCAATACACCATGGACCATCTATTGAATAGCTTATACTTTCCAAGCTATCCCATAACTTTCTTCATTCTGAGGAAGTGGATTAGGCATAAATAATAGATACATATCTGCCATTAGTTCCATACTTGTCCTTGAATTTAATAGTGATTTGTTAATCTTCATTGGCAACAATTTCAGCTTGATTAATGTGATTCAAAAATCATCAGATCTTTCAATTTGTATTAGCCATATAATCTTGGAATCCAAGAAATTTCTTTTATTCCTCAATCTTAGTTATATTACAAGTGATTGAAAAGTAGCAAGGTTTACCACTTTGTTAATATTAACCAGGTATTTATTTCTATGATTTACTTTATTGGATTTCATTCCCATAATATTCCAAATCCTAGCACGGTGCATGGAATACTAGGGGTGAATTTTTTTGTTTTGTTTTTCTTCTCTAGAAATAACTTTTCCTTTAATCTTTATCCTTAACTTCTTTGCATGCTTCTTCCCCTAGTACCTAAAGTATTATCATCCTTGTGTTGTGTACTTTATTTTTGTGATTTTGATCCACTTTCTATCTATTACAGATTGTAGAACTGGATTCATAAAGACTTGTGTCATTTCTAGGGTTGATAATATCTTACGAGTTGATGTCTACAAGCCTAGGGAGTTGATCAACTAGCTGCTCATATTTCATTTCCATCAGTTAATTGTAGAGGTTCTTAGACTTTTATCTTAGCATATAAGCTAGTTGACTTAATTATTTAATTGGTCCTTGGCTGCTCATTTTCAAGAAGTTTTTCATTTTGGTAGGTATTTTCAACTCTTTCCTGTGAACTATTACATGGTGTTTTCAACTTGGTACCACTATAATTAAGATGATTATTGCTACTTTTTACCTCAATGTGAACATCTGGTAGCCTCTCGGAATTAGACTCAAAAGTTTGTTGCTTTTTTGTTTCCTCCACCTCATGATCCTATTTATTTTTTCTTTTTTTATGCTGAGAGTTAGTCAATTTGAATATGACCTTGCTTTTATTTAATTTTGAGCGTTTGTTTCTTTTTCTTATGCTTTATGATCATCTCAATCACTCAGCCATGGTTTGGTCATCATCAATAGTGCCATCATCTTTCTGTGTATTACCATCTTGTTGATCCTTGACCGTATCTTACAAATTTTGATTACCTTTATTCTTATACTTTGTTTCATTTCCTGAGCCAATCCTTTCCATTCTTAGATTATGCTCATTTTGCTTCTGTATTCCCTACTAGCATCTATCTCCCCTTGAGTCATATTGACTGATTTATTCTTTTTATCCTCCTCCCTTAGCCTCATAGATCCTAATTTCTTCTAGTATTTGACAATTCGTCATATTGTTACCCAACTTTCTACAATGCCTATAATACTTGGGTATGTAATCAACGCCCAAACTACTCCTTCAACTGAAAGATAAAGCCGTCACCGTCAAGTAAAGTAACCCAACTGGGTTGGGATCGTACTCACAAAGAAGACATGGATTTGTATCTCTAGCTTGCTGAACTCAACGGAAAGAACTGAAAGTAAATGGGGGGTTTGTAGTAGTAATCTCAAACAAGTAACAAAATTCAACTTTGGTTGTAATCAATTGGATACGAACACTAAGATTGTGTTACCCATGGCATCTCAACTCAGGAGGCTTATCATGCTTTATTGAACCAACCCAGTACCTTGCACGTAGAATCTGATATGTTATGTCCCATCAACTGTCTTATGGACTTATTGACAGATTTCATCTTTACCTTTTGAGTCTTAGGATGTCGCATTACTAACTCTTATCCTAGATCCTAGTTAACTATTACCTTTCAAGTCTCAAGTTATTAGATGTTAGATAACCGTCTTACATAGATGATACCGATTAGCCTAGGTCGACAGTTAATCTTCAAATTACTGTTGTGCTTATCTTTTCCTAGTCACTACTCTTCTTATGGAGTAAGTAGTGATATTCTAGGTGCAATCATTAAGACATCTATTAAATTGAAGATAATACAATACATGCAAGAATACTGGTTCAGAACAAGTTGTAACTTCCCTACTTCATCAATATGCCGAGATTCCCACAACCCTAGATAAGGGCTATAGCCGTTCATGCTTGTGAAATGAACAACGAGTTTCAGAAAAAAAGGCATTAAACAATATCAAAATGATCAACAAGTAAAACCCAAAGTTAACAACTAAATAATCAACTAAAATCAATAACAAAGTAATTCAAAGATCAAAATTAAATACCAGAATCAAATATATTTTTGTAAGTGTTACAAGTGTGTAAACTAACTACAAAATATTAAAAGGGTATTTATAGGATACAAGGAAACTTAAAAATCAAAACCCGGACGAAAAAGGAAAATTGAGGTTGGAGGCCACTTACTTAGGCCACCTACAGATCATAGGTACTACCATGGACTGTGGTGGTCCTTGGTAAGTGATAGATCTCCTCTACAGCTCTTGAAGCTCTCTGAACTTGGCCCTCTGACACTTACTAGGGCCATCTATGGACCGTAGGTACCCTTGGAAAGTGACATGATCTTCTTTCTCTTGCTTCTAAGCCTCTTGACTTCATGTTTTGACACCTATTTTTCTCACCTACGCCAAGTAAGGGATCTTATGCCCAAAAGTACCATGGTAAGTAGCCTAAAACTTCAACGGTCATCTTTTTCTTAGTTTTCAAATTCCAAACTTAGTTTCCTACAAAACATACCCCAAACACATCACATCTCATAAAACAAACTGAGAAACTTACATATTTTCATCGTTTTAAGCATCGAAAGTGCTATAAATCCATAGCACATCAACACCCTCAACTTACAATGTATGTATGTCCTAAAGAAACACAACAAAAAAACAAAAACACTATGCTTAACTAGAATAATCTAAGCTATCCAAGGCATTCAATCATCACTTAAGCTCAAACTTACTACCCCCTCCCATTTCAATAATTCAAAACCAATTGTTTGTATACATGAAGCTCAACAATATGACACAAGAAATCAATGTATGACAATAATATTAGAAACAGACAACCATGCATTTATACAAGTTACACTATCTAGACAAGTAGGAAGCTAACAATACAACCCATGTGCCTTCACAACAAAGAAATCCCACTTACTCATATGAAATAATGCATGTCAATGCGGTGACGGGCAAGATACACTCACACTCAAAAGAGAAGTTCCACTAATAGGTATAAAATACCATAGGCTTGCCTTTATTTTCTTTACCTTAATTTTCAGATAGTCAAATTAGGATCATTATAGGACTTTATTCGGCTTGTAATGTAGGCTTGGGGGATGGTATGATACACATAGATATATTAAGTGACTAAGACTCCTTGGAACTACACTAACTTTGGTGTCCCCATTTTAACCAATTTCCTTTTAGTCCACCCTTATTTCACCCATTTATTCTCTAATACACATTTAGGTTGGTGAGGTTTCTTTTATTAATTCTTTTTATTTTTCACATTTTTCTTTTTTTTCTACCATACCCAGCCTTATTATCTTTTCTCTTATTTTATCCTTCTTCATACCCACTTTACACTACGCAGCCTTATAATAGCCACCCTCAAAGTAGGTGATTTGTCTAAGTTGAGAAGCATAATGTCCAAGGAGGACCAAGGCCAAAATAGATTCATTGCAACACAAATGAGAAGGTGAACAGTGTAACAAGAAAAATAGACTATAAGGTTAAAAAATCGGGATCAAGGGATACTTATTTTCATAAGGAAGGTCATTTAGGATAAATGTGGACTATCATAGAAATGACCTATGATTCTTTCCTAGCCAACTATCAAACAACCTAGGCAAGACTAATCAGGCAAGTTCTGGATTTAACACACAAAGGGAACTAAGTATCATCTCACACACACATGACACAGAGTCACATAACAAGCTACTACATATCTAGTTCATGCACAAGTTAGCTATGATTATTATGTCCCTAATCTAATGACATAACAGGATCCACAATGGTCACACATATATACATTCACACAGTTCTAAAAACAAATTTTAGAGTGGTATCATTTTTCTTAAAATAAATAAAAAAGTATCTCAACTACCCTAAATACAAAAAAATATCCTAATTACACAAAAACAAAATACAATATGAATAAAACACATCACGACACAAATTTTAACCTAGACATGTTGTTTCTATAATCATACCACGATCGATAGGAAAAAATCACGACAACAAAAATCTGCGGCGACTATGGTATACCCCACCCAAACTAAAAAATTATTCCCTTTCCCTAGTACGTGTAAATACTACAAAACAAAGGAATGGGGACAAACCTGGGATGCAATAGGCTTCCATGTCATTGCAGCAAAAGTTACTATATACCTTGGGTTGCTTCCCAAGTAATGCCTGATTTATTTTCGTGGCACGATTAATTTGCCTTGGCTACTCAGACTTTGCCAAGGTCCACATCAATACATACTTTCACGTCCCCAATGTTTCCCATACAATATCTTACTCGATGCCCATTTACCTTGAATAGGGCTTCACCTTCACGCTTCAGTTATATAAAACTATATAGAAATACTCAAATCACGGTGAATGGACCATACCACCTTGACTTTAGCTTTCCAGGAAATATGTTAATTCTTTAATTATACAGTAAGACCAAATCATTGGGCTCAAATTCTTTTTTATAATTTTTTTTATCATGATACAACTTTGTTCTTTGTTTGTATATAGTAGAACTCTCATAAGTAAAGAGTTAGAATTTATCCAACCCCTTTACCTTGCCTAATCTTGACCTTATTGCATCAGGCTACTCAAAATTTAGCCTTTTCAAAGACCATAGTGCCTTATGTTCAAGCTCGACCAACAAGTAGCATGTCTTTTTGTATGCGAGCAGATGTAGAGAGGCACTTATGGGAGTATTATAAGTTGTACGGTAGGCCTACAATGTATCATCCAACCTACTAGACCAGTTAGTCATGTTGGCATTCACAGTCTTCACCAATATGGACTTGATCTCTCTATTGGAGACCTCAACTTGCCCACTTATTTAAGGATGGTAAAGTGTTTCCACGTTATTCCTTACACCATAATTATCAAGAAGGGCCTTAAATAGACGATTGCAAAAGTGACCACCATCACTAATAATAACACGTGGAATGCCAAATTGATAAAAAATATTATTCTGAAGAAATGCAGTGACACTTCTAACTTTATTGTTTGGAAGTGCAACTGCCTCTACCTATTTTAAAACATAGTCAACATCTAGCAAAATATACTTCATTCCATACGAGCTCACAAATGGATCCATGAAATTAATGCCCCATACATCAAATAACTCCAGCTCTAAGATATATGTTATGGGGAGTTCATAGCATTGTGAAATATTTCCTTGATGCTGGTATAGGGCACAAGCCTATTTAAGATTGTAATTATCCTAATATGTAATACCCCGAGAAATTTTTCATTGAAATTTTATGCGTAAACGTGTTGGGTTCTATCTTCTAAAATAAATTATAAATTTTTCATACGGAATATCTTAGATTATGATCTACTATTGTGTAGAGTATCGAATAAAATTTCCAACAATATGTGGATCATCCAAAACGGACAACCAAGCGACGAGTTATGAACATTTCGATCGAATTATGAATAGTAGTGAACAATAAAATGTGTAGGAAAAAGTACTGAGGCCTGGCGTATTTTTGCCTCAACTTTAAATGATTATAACTCCTTGTACAAATGATATGGGTGATCTACTATATATCAACGAAAATCTCTGCGAGTCCTTTTTCCAATAGAATTGGTTTCATCCAATTTGTCTATTGGAGCAAAAAGTTATGGTTGATCTACTTCAGCCTATCAAAAGTTAATTTTTGGGTCAACTTCAAACGATCATAACTCCTTGTACACAATGATCTGGGTGAGATACTATATATCAATGGAAATATATGAGTCCTCTTTCTAATGAAATTGGTTTCATCCAATTTGGATATCGAAGTAAAACGTTACAGTTGATCTATTTCAGACTATCAAAACAGTTCACCAAAGGACAGATTTGATAATTAATTGATTTTTAGGGGCGTTTCGGTCATTCCCCCTAACCCGAAATCTATCCAAACCCTATCTTAAAGCCTATTAGAAGCATTATATGTTATATTCCATCAAATTCTCTCTCAAAAAAAAATCCTAAGCTCCTACATCCAACTTCAAGAACCTCCAAATTTCACCATTAATTCTGCAAAGTTATTCAAGATTTCAAGTTCCTAGATCAAGAAATCCAAGAACCATCATTCAAAGGCACGATTAGCATCTCAAAAATGAGTATCGATCTAAAGTTCATCATTCAAGGTATGTGGGGTTTTTCAACAAGAACTCTCTTTCGTTCTTGTGTCCAAAAGTTATTTTCTTTACAAAGACATGATTTTTATTTGATTTTTACGAATTTGAAGCATGAACCCATATCTTATGATGATTATTATGAAATCTTGATGTTTATGATTTTGAAAGATAAATTTACATGTGTGGAGACATAAAGCAAAAATCTTGAACGATATTTATCATGATTTTGATATTTGGGTCATGAATCCCCATTGGAAATTATTTTTTTTTTGAGAAAGTGTGTGTTATAAGCACGTTGATGTTGAATATTTGAGATATTTATAATGATTTGACCTTTTGATCTTAATGGAGTTGTTTTGAACTCGAGTGTGAAATAAATCCATAACGTGGTTGATTTTGGTAGATGGGAAGCATGATGGCTCCCGATGTATATTTATATATTACTAAAATTGTTTTGTTGTGGATTGTCTTTGAAATGATCTGAGCTAAGTCCCAGAGAAATATTTAGCACCGAGTGGGAGGTATAAAGCGACCTTACTTCCCTAGAACTACGTGCCCCCGTAGGAGTGAGCCTGAGGCTGATTTATATAGTGATCACTAGTTTGTGTGGATTTGATATCGATAGTCCTACTCAGATGAGAAGAATAGGATGGCTCTCTCCAACGTGAGTTATACGTTGGACTCCATGTAGCTTACATGGTTTATGTCGGTTATAGGATCTCCTAATGTGTGTGTGTTTCCTTGTGTCTATGGTGAACGGTGAAGTGATTTGAAAGTAGAATTGTGAAAGTTATTCTTTCAAAAGATTTAAATGATATTTAGATTATAAGAATTGATATTCTTGATAAACTAAAAGTGATTGATAAATTATATGATGACTCACATGTGTTATTATACTTATTTTATCCTCTCATGATTATGATAATTTTCTTCGGGCTGTGTGAGTCTTTCATACATCCTGCATATTTCTTATAAATATTTATGATGAAGATGTTTATAAAACTGCATACACCCCCATATACTCGGGTCTTTTCCATAGTATTGACCCACATCTTCGGATGTGGGATGCATTTTATTGGAATGTAGGTTCAGGTGCTCAGTTCCAGGTTTGAGAGTGATTCTTCAGGCACGCTGTTCTACATCCTCTGTTGTGGTGAGTCCTCATGTTCCGAGGATGTGATGTCTGATGTTGGTTTCATGGAATTTTTTACATTTGATAATGGAGTATGAGTCAGTTGGGGCATGTCTCAATGGCTTGCTGGTTTTATTGATTTTCTTAAAGGCTTGTTAGACTAGTATAGATGTTGGGAGTTGACTAATAAGTCGTATTTTATTATCTTTCTGAAATTCTTTTATTCTTGGATGATGATTACTCTGTTGATATTTGAGGATTATTTATGAAAACCCCATTGATTCATGTTGAATTGAATAAAAATGGTTCAAAGGGTTAGCTTGGGGCTACTCGTAGCCTCAAGCACCGTGTGATGCTCCGGAACCCATTTTTGGGGTGTTACAAACTTGGTATCAGAGCCTAAGGTTTTAAGGTGTCATAGGGAGTCTGACAAGCCGTGTTAAGTAGGGTCTTGATCATCGGTGTGTAGCACGCCATATCTATGAACAAGAGGCTATAAGACGTTTTAGAAAAAAATGTGATTCTTTCTTTTAGAAGTCTATCATGCTTAAAATATCTCTCTCTGCTATTGATTTGTGCTCTCCTCTTTCAAAAATATGCCTTTACATTGAATGAAAAGAAATAATGATGGTCAGCAACCTTAACCCGCTGACCCATTTAACAAAAATATGTCTCATGCTGAATTTTGAGTAGCCTTTCAGGCACTGGCCGAAGCTGTTACTAAAAATATTCAGGCCAACTTGGCCCTGGCTCCACAGCAGTAGGGAGGTGATTCAGTTGCTGCCAGGATCTATGACTTCATGCGGACGAATCCGCCAGAATTTTATGGGTTCATGTCTAATGAGGATTCACGATTGTTTTTAGAGGAGGTGCAGAAGATTACTCCAGTGATGCATGTATCTGAAGAACATAGTGTGGAGTTGGCTATGTATAGGTTGAAAGACCTTGCTTATGACTGGGTTGTTTCTTGGAGGAAAGGTAGAGGTGAGGGAGCTGTCCCAACAACTTGGCAAGAGTTCCAGGATACATTCCTGGAAAAGTTTTTCCCTTTAGAGATGAGGGAGGCAAAGGTGGAAGAGTTTATGAACCTGCGACAGGGCTCTATGACTATTAGGGAGTACTGTCTAAAGTTCAATCAGTTGGCCAAGTATGCTCCTGACTTAGTGGCTGATAATCGAGCTAGTATTAATAAGTTTATGATTGGAGTATCTAGTTATGTGGTTAAGGAGTGTAGGTCTGCTATGATGAATAGTGAGATGAATCTTTCTAGGCTGATGTCTTATGCCCAGCAGATTGAGGTAGATAAGATTAAGGAAAGAGATAGAATAAGAGGGAATAAGAGAGCTAGGTTTGAGCAGCATGGACAGGGTTAGACTAGATCGTAAGGAGGGAGTCGCCCTCAGTATCAAGATCGTTTATCTATGCCAGCACCGTCATCTACTAGTGCTCCCATGCCTAGAGGTAGGCAGGAGCAAGGTAGCAGGTCATATGCATCCAGGTCTCAGTACAATGCTGGTAGTAAGCCAAATCTTCCCCTGTGTCCTAACTGTGGTAGGGCTCATTTGGGTGAGTGTTGGGGCGAGAAGAGGGGTTTTTTCTGATGTGGTGACATGGGTCATAGAGTTAGAGATTGTCCACAGGATGGACAAGGTCGTCATGACTATCGCCCTCAGACCTAAACTCAAACTGTTAGTGCTCCAGTTCCAGCGACTCTCCCAGCCCCAGTTTAGGGCGCCTCTTCTAGCAATGCTGGCAGGCAGTGCCAGAATAGATTCTATACTTTGCCGTCCTGCCAGGAACAGGAGGACTCTCCCGATGTTGTTACTGGTATGCTTCGTATATTTCAGTTTAATGTGTATTCTTTGTTGGATCCTGGATCCAGTTTATATATTACACCTTTAATTGCTGTGAATTTTGAAATGAGTCCTGAGATTATTCCTGAGCGTATCCTAGTTTCGACCCCTGTGAGTGATTTGATTATTACCCAGAAAGTGTATAAAAAGTGTCCTATTACCGTTCTTCATAGAGTCTTGTTGGCTGATCTGATTGAGTTAGACATGGTATATTTTAATATGATTCTGGGTATGGACTGGCTGTATTCTTCTTATGCCTCTATTGATTGTCAGACCCGAGTGGTCAAGTTTTAGTTTTCGAGTGCATCCGTGTTTGAATGGTCTGGGAATTTTGTGCCACCCAAGAGTCATTTTATCTCTTACCTCAAAGTTAGAAAGCTTATTTCCAAGGGGTGTATTTACCATTTGGTTAGAGTCAAAGACACTAAGTCTGAGACTCCAACTCTCTAGTCTGTTAACGTCGTCAATGAGTTTTTTGATGTCTTTCTAGATGATCTCCCAAGGATACCTCCTGATAGAGAGATAGAGTTCGGGATTGATCTTCTTCTCGATACTCAGCCCATTTCTATTTCTCCTTACCGTATGGCCCCTACAAAACTTAATGAGTTGAAAGAGCAACTCAAAGATCTACTAGATAAGGGTTTCATAAGGCTAAATGTTTCTCCTTGGGGTGCTCCTGTGTTGTTTGTGAGAAAGAAAGATGGCTCTTTGCGTATGTGTATTGATTACCGCCAACTAAATAAATTCACCATAAGAAATAAGTACCTCCTTTCGAGAATAGATGATTTGTTTGACCAATTGCAAGGTGCAAGTTATTTCTCAAAGATAGACCTTCATTCCGACTATCATCAACTCAAAGTTAGGGAGTGTGACATCCCAAAAATTGCTTTCCGAACTTGTTATCGCCATTTTGAGTTTTTTTGTTATGTCTTTCAGGTTAACTAATGCCCTAGCAGCTTTCATGGACCTCATGAATCGAGTTTTCAGACCATATCTGGATATGTTTTTCATAGTGTTCATCGATGATATACTGGTGTACTCCCGTAGTGAGAATGAATATTCTGGTCATCTCTAAACTGTCTTGCAAACCCTTGGAGATAATAAGTTGTTTGCCAAGTTCAGTAAGTGTGAGTTTGTGCTAAGGTTAGTTGCTTTTCTGGGTCATATCATTTCTTCCGAGGTTATTAGAGTTAACTCCCAAAAGACCGAAGCTATTAGAAATTGGCCTAGACCTATTTATCTGACCGATATCTAAAGTTTCTTGGGTTTAGCTGGCTATTACCGTTGTTTTGTTGAGGGTTTCTCCTCTATAACGTCTCCTATGACTCAGTTGACCTAAAAGAAAGTGAAGTTCTTGTGGTTCGAATCTTGTGAGAAGAGTTTTCAAGAGTTGAAGACTCGACTCACTTCAGCCCCTGGTTTGACTTTGCCTGATGGTGTTGATGGTTTTGTGGTGTACTCTGATGTTGCAAGAGTTAGGTTGGGTTGCGTATTAATGCAGAAGGGTAAGGTGATAGCTTATGCTTCTAGACAGTTGAAACCCCATGAGAAAAATTAACCCACCCATGACCTTGAGTTGGCTACTATTGCATTTCCTTTGAAAATCTAGACACACTATTTTTATGGTGTCTATGTTGATGTTTTCACTGATCATAAGAGTCTGCAGTTTGTGTTTACCCAGAGAGAATTGAATCTTAGGCAGAGACGATGGTTAAAATTGTTAAAGGACTATGATATGAGTTTGTTGTACCATCCGGGAAAGTCTAATATTATGGCGGATGCCCTAATTAGAGTGTCCATGGGTAGTGTTTTGCATGTGGTAGAAAGTAAGAAAGAGTTGGCTCGTGATGTACATTGTTTGGCTAGATTAGGGGTTAGGTTGTTTGACTCTGCTGAAGGTAGTATAGTGTTCAGAGTAGTTCCGAATCCTCCTTGGTTTCGAAAGTGAAGGAAAAGCAATACTTAGATTCTAGTTTGGTCAAACTGAAGGAGTCAGGCAAGGACCTAAATGTAGAGGTTTTCTCCCAAGGGGGAGATAGTGTGTTGAGATTGTAGGGTAGATTGTGTGTTCCGAAAGTTGATGATCTGAGATAGAGGATTATGGCTGAAGCACACGGGGCATGATATTCTATTCATCCTGGTGCCACCAAGATGTACCGAGACTTGCGGGAAATCTATTGGTGGAGTGGCAAGAAGAAAGATATAGCAGTGTTTGTAGCTAAGTGTGCAAGATGCCAACAGGTTAAGGTTGAACACCAAAGACCTGATGGTATGATGCAAGAGTTTAGTATTCCCACCTGGAAGTGGGAAGAGAGAAATATGGACTTCGTGATTGGTTTACCTCCTTCCCGATGCCATCATGATTCCATTTGGGTTGTGGTTGATAGGTTGACTAAGTCTGCTCATTTCTTTCCTGTTCATAGTTCATATACTGCTAAGGATTACGCTAGATTGTATATCTGAGAGCTAGTCAGACTGTATGGATTTCCCTTCTCTATTATTTTGAATAGGGCTACTCAGTTCACTTCGCAATTTTGGAAAGCTTTTCAGAAGGGTCTTGGTACCCAAGTGCTTTTGAGTTCTGCTTTTCATGTGCAGACCGATGGTCAGGCTGAGCAGACCATCCAAACCTTAGAGGATATGTTGAGAGCTTGTGCACTTGACTTTAAGGGAAATTGGGATGATCACTTACCGTTGATAGAGTTTGCTTACAATAACAGTTTCCACTCTAGTATTGGCATGGCTCCGTTTGAAGCCTTATATGGGAGAAAGTATAGATCACCCATAGGTTGGTTCGAGGTGGGTGAAGCGGCTTTGAGTGGTCCTTATTCGGTATTTAAGGCTATGGAAAAAGTTAAGTTGATTAGGGATTGGTTGAAAACTGCGCAGAGTCATCAGAAGTCATATACGGATATTAGAAGGAGAGACCTTGAGTTTGAAGTTGGTGACCTAGTGTATCTGAAAATTTCACCCATAAGGGGGGTGAAGAGATTCGGAAAGAAGGGGAAGTTTAGTCCCCGTTATGTTGGTCCTTACAAAATTCTTAGCCGTGTTGGTAAGGTAGCTTATGAGGTTGAGTTGCCTTCCGAGTTTTCCTCTGTTCATCCAATATTCCATGTCTCCATACTTAGAAAGTATATTAGCGATGTTGTGGTAGTGGATTCCTCTGTGAGTGTTGACATTCAAGAAAATCTTTCTTTTGATGAGATTCCTTTTGAGATTCTTGATTTCAATGTCCGAAGACTAAGGAACAAAGAAGTTCCCTTGGTTAAGGTGTTGTGGTGAAACCAATCTGTTGAGGGTGCAACTTATGAAGCTGAGGCGGATATGAGAACCAAGTACCCGCACCTATTTTCCGCAAACTCCGATCAAGCCGAAGGTACTTTTCTTTCCTAAATCATGCACTTTTGATAAAAGTTGCAGCAGTTCAGATGTCGTCTATTATGTGTTCAACTCTAGTTTCTTGAATTTATGCATTCTATGTTGCATTCGGAGTGAGAAACTATGTGGTGATGAGTGTAACGAATAGTTTCAGCTGTATGCTCTATTCCCTATCTAATCTTTGCATGTCTAGCGTCATTCGAGGATGAATGTTTCCAAGGAGGGGATGATGTAATACCCTGGGAAATTTTTAGTTCAAATTTTGTGCGTAAACGTGTTGGGTTCTATCTTCCAAAATGAATTATAAATTTTTCGTACGGAATGTCTTAGATTATGACCCAACATTGTGTCAAGTATCGAATAATATTTCCAACGATATGTGGATAATCCAAAACGAACACCCGAGCGATGAGTTATGAACATTCCGATCGAACCGTGAATAGTAGTGAACAGTAAAATGTGCAGGAAAAAGTACTGAGGCCTGGCGTATTTTTGCTCCAATTTTAAATGATCATACTCCTTGTACATAATGATTTGGGTGATCTACTACATATCAACGGAAAGCTTTGTGAGTCTTCTTTCCAATGAAATTGATTTCATCCAATTTGCCTATCGAAGCAAAAATTATGGTAGATCTACTTCAACCTATCAAAAGTTAATTTTTGGGTCAACTTTAAACAATTATAAATCCTCCTACACAATGATCTGGGTGACATACTATATATCAATGGAAAGGTATGAGAGTCCTCTTTCTAATGAAATTGGTTTCATCCAATTTTGATATCGGAGTAAAAAGTTATGGTTGATCTACTTCAGACTATCAAAACAGTCCACCAAAGGACAGATTCGAGAATTATTTGATTTTTAGGGGCGTTTTGGTCATTCCCCCTCATCTAAAATCCGTCCAAACCCTATATTAGAACCTATTATAAGCATTATATGTTATATTTCATCAAATTCCCTCAAAAAGAAAACCCTAAGCTCCTATATCCAACTTCAAGAACCTCCAAAGTTCACCATTAATTCTGCAAATTTATTCAAGATTCTAAGTTCCTAGTTCAAGAACTCCAAGAACAATCATTCAAGGGCACGATTAACATCTCAAAAATGAGTATCGATCTAAAGTTCATCATTCAAGGTCTGTGGAGTTTTTCAACAAGAACTCTTTTTCCTTCTTGTGCCCAAAAGTAATTTTCTTTACAAATGCATGATTTTTATTTGATTTTTATTAGAAGCATGAACCCATATCTTATGATGATTATTATGAAATATTGATGTTTATGATTTTGAAAGATAAATTTACATGTGTGGAGATATAAAGCATGAATCTTGAATGATATTTATCATGATTTTGATATTTGGGTCGTGAATCCCCATTTGAAATTGTTTTTTTGTTGAGAAAGTGTGTGTTATATAAGCACATTGATGTTGAATATTTGAGATATTTATAATGATTTGACCTTTTGGTATTAATGAAGCTGTTTTGAACTCGCGTATGAAAGAAATCCACAACGTAGTTGATTTTGATAGATGGGAAGCATGATGGCTCACGATGTATATTTATGTATTACTGAAATTGTTTTGTTGTGGATTTTATTTGAAATGATCTGAGCTAAGTCCCAGAGAAATCTTTAGCACCGAGTAGGAGGTATAAAGAGACCTTACTTCTCTAGAACTATATGCCCCCATAGGACTGAGCCTGAGGCTGATTTATATAGTGATCACTAGTTTGTGTGGATTTGATATCGATTGTCCTACTCAGACTACAAGGATAGGATAGCTCTCCCCAACATGAGTTGTACATTGGACTCCATGTAGCTCACATGGTTTATGTCGGTTATTGGATCTCCCAGTGTGTGTATGTTTCCTTGTGTATATGGTGAACGGTGAAGTAATTTGAATGTGGAATTGTGAAGTTATTCTTTCGAAAGATTTAAATGATATTTAGAATATGAGAATTGATAATCTTGATAAATTGAAAGTGATTGACAAATTATATGATGACTCACATGTGTTATTATACTTATTTCATCCTCTCATGATCATGATGATTTTCTTCGGGTTGTGTGAGTCTTTCATACATCCTGCATATTTCTTATAAATATTTATGATGAAGATGTTTATAAAACTACATAAACCCCCATATACTTGGTTCTTTTCCATGGTACTGACCCACATCTTTGGATGTGGGATGCATTTTCTCGGAATGTAGGTTCAGGTGCTCAGTTCCAGGTTCGACAGTTATTCTTCGGGCACGCTGTTCTACATCCTCTGTTGTGGTGAGTCCTCATGTTCCGAGGACGTAATGTTTGATGTTGGTTTCACGGAATTGTTTACATTTGATAACTGAGTATGAGTCAGTTGGGGCATGTCTTAATGGTGCTCTGGTTTTATTGATTTTCTTAGAGGCTTGTCAGACTAGTATAGATGTTGGGAGTTGATTAATAAGTCGTATTTTGTTATCTTTCTAAAATTCTTTTATTCTTGGATGATGATTACTATGTTGATATTTGAGGGTTATTTATAGAAATCCCATTGATTCGTGTTGAATGGAATGAAAATGGTTCAAAGGGTTAGCTTGGGGCTACTCGTAGCCTCAAGCACCGTGTGACGCTCTGGGACCCATTTTCAGGGCATTAGATATAAATCATAGGCCAGTAAAGTCCACACTATACAATTTTATGGGCTATGTGGGTACCACTATGATGACCCCTGACTAGTGATAAATGACAAGCTTCAAGAATGCTTATCATCTTCATCCCAAGGATACACCTACAAATAACACCATCCACACAAACTCTGAAAAGATATATTTCATCCCAAAATAAATTCTTTACATCACTATGATGACCCCCGACTAGTGATAAATGACAAGCTTTAAGAATGCTTATTATCTTTATCCCAAGGATACACCTCCAAATAACACCATCCACACAAACTCTGAAAAGATATGTTTAATCCCAAAATAAATTCTTTACATCAAGTATAAATCTCTTGCAACGTAGGAACAGAAGGTCTTTTGGGACAAGATCACTTGCCATATAGTTGGGAAAACTAGCAAACTAAGGGATTAAGTCTAGAGATGCTTCCAATACAAGCTCATCTAGACAAGTATCATCCATTTCAAGCTCATCTCCTATTTTCTACATTGCCTCCTCCTCAAGCCTATATAAGTGATCTATAACTTAGATTTTCATGCCTTTTCGGTCCTTCACTTCAAAGTCAAATTCTTACAGTAAGAGAACCCAATGAATCAATCTCAGTTTGACATCTTTTTACGATATCAAATAACTTAAGTCTACATGGTCTGCATGAACTATGACTTTGTTCCCAATCAAATAAGATCAGAATTTTTTGAAGGTAAAAACCACCACAAGCAACTCTTGCTCTATAGTTGTATAGTTCTTCTATGCAGGGTCTAATGCCTTACTAGCATAATAAATTAGATAAGGATTTTCTCTCTACTTTGGCCTAGGACAACACCTAAGGCCACTACACTTGCATCACACATGACCTTAAATAGTGTAGACAAATCACGAAACACAATAATAGGATCCAAAATAAACAGATCTTAAGGAACTTGAAGGCTTTAAAACATGCATTACTAAATACAAATTTTAGTTGTTTCTCTAAAATCTTGCATAGAGGATTTGCAGTTTTAGAGAAGTTCTTGATGAACCTCTAATAAAAGCCTGCATATCCTAAAAAATCCTTATACCTTTAACAGAAACTGGTGGTGAAAAATTTTAAATTACCTCAATCTTATCTTTGTCCACTTTAATATCCTATTTGGAGATCATGTGCCTGAGAATAATACCTTCTTTTACTATAAAATGGATTTTTTTTCCAATTTAGCACTAAGTTGCACTTTTTATATTTGTGTATACCACTGGATGGATGGGCTACATAATTATTATAAGAGTCCCAAACTGCTAAAAAAATTATCCATGAAGACCTCTATCATGTTCTCCTCCATATCAGAAAGTATAGACATCATACATCGCTAAAAAGTGGCATAAGCATTGCACAATCTGAATGGCATTCTCTTGAATGTAAAAGTCCCGTAAGTGCAAGTAAATTTCATTTTTTCTGGTCCTTGGGAGAAATAGTGATCTGATTTTAACCTGAGTACCCATCAAGAAAATAATACCAACCCCATCTTGCTAGTCCTTCAAGCATCTGATCCATAAAAGGCATAGGGAAGTGGTCCTTTTGGATATAAGTATTTAGCTACCGATAATCCATGCAAATTCTTAAACCCATAAAAGGTTCCATGGTCACTAGCTCATTTTTCTCATTGGGAACTACTGTTATTCCATATTTTTTTGGCACACATTGAACTAGGCTAACTCACTTGTTTTCTGTAATAGGGTAAACTACTGCAGCATCTAAACATTTGATAATTTCTTTCTTTATAACCTCTGACATATGAGGGTTAGATCTTCATTGATGCTCAATGCTAGGAGAACATTCTGGCTTAACCTGTATTTTGTGAGTACATATACATGGTGGAATTTCCATAATATCTTCTATGGTCCACCCAAAGGATCTTTTGAACCTCTATAATACGAATATCAATGCTTTCACCTATGACTGCTAAATTTGCAGGAATGATCACTAGTAAGGAATTGTTAGCCCCCAAGAATGGATACTACAAGTGAGATGGGAGGGCCTTCAATTCCAAGACTAGTGGCACCTCAATAGATGGTTTTGCATAAGGCATGGTTCTATATCTGAGATCAAGATCTATCTTTTTTGGAGCATAATTTAAGAACCTCTACTATGTAATGCTTTAACCATATCATCATATTCTTCGATGTAATCAATCTCAAAATTCATTCTTATCTCTGCTAATCCTTCAACCCTAAGTGTCTCTTTAATGGGCACAACCACTGAATAAATATCATCTTTAATAGTGTTTATCACTGCCACTACTCGCATATCATCTGGCTACTGTATTGACTGACATATAACAATTACCACTTGCTATAATTTAGTGTGAATGTCATCTGCTCCTACTCCATGTCAATCAGTGCCCTGCCTATGCATAGAAAGTATTTACCTAATATAATGGGGGTATTGAAAGTCTACCTCAGAATCAAGAATGATGAAATCAACTAGGAACATAAAGGATGCCACCCGTACTACTACATCACACAAAACATCGACTTGTTTATTCATAGATGAGTAGGCCATCAACAACATCATAAATATTAGTTTGAGTGTTCACATCTCCAACAACTTATATATAACTAGTGTCATCAAATTTTTCTCGGCTCTGAGGTCACAAAAAGCCTATCTGACATTGAAGGGCCTAATAGAACATAGAATAGTGAACGCTATGGGGTCCTGCTTCTTCTATACTAATGGTAAGAAAGGAATCACGATAATATGGTGTATATTATCAATGGGCTCAGTGACCTAGTCCTCACCGTTATCAATCTCATAATCACCATCAATACTTCAAACTCTTTCTTAGGTATCTCATCTATCATAGTACTATCATTCTTTAATAACGTATCAGTAGGACCAAAGGTATCAATAGTAGGGGAACCACTCCTAGTGGAAATTACTAGACAATGATCGATGTTTGGATAACTCTAAACTATATCACTCAAAAGGGTACTTGGTTGCCTCTAATTTAAATTAGCAGACATTTACCCAAACTGTATCTCTAACTGCTTGATTGTAGTTGCATGAGAATCAACCTTCTGTGTCAGACCAAAGATATCAGCCTTAATCTCCTTAAGTCATGTCTTATAATTTTTTTAATGCTTCACCATTTTGGACAACAACACATCCATTGTCGATTGAGTATAAAAGTTTCCCAGGGAAATATACCTATCTCTCTTTTTCTTGTAGTCATCTTCTTATCTCCAGTCACTATCATACTATCTACTGCGATCTCTATGACAATCTTTATAATAGTTCTAATCTTTGTTTCCTTACCCTTTGGCTTTGGAACCCACCAATTCATGATTAAGATACTTAGACTCCTCATCCAAGTCAAACTCATGCTCTAGAGGCTGAACCCTGTGCGCCTACAAAATTTACCTTCTCAAAGTTCACTATTGCAAACTACTTAGTTAGCAACCCAATATCAGTCCTTAGTTGTGCAATCTCTTGTGCCACATAATCATCCACTGCTCTATGGTCGTTGGAATCCCCAATGACATCAGTGATAACTTTCACTTTAGACTCCCAACTATGCCACTCTCAGTTAATATGAAAGATTTGGTATAGAACCTTAAAAGTTTTTTCCTAGCATAATCTTATGAACGCTCCTCCAGTGATTATTCTACTATAGATCGGAAACTGATGTTTAAGGCTCAATAAAATATCTCCAGTAAGCTCATCCATGAAATATAATAATTGGGTACCATGCTCATCTTTTTCTTAAATTAGAACTAAGACTTATACATAGACTCAAAAAATAGTTGTCTGATATTGTATATCTCGCCTTTTAACTGCAACATTCTGGCCAAAGAAAAGAAGAGGTTTAAGAATTGTTAGCTTAACTTATTCCAAGTGGTAATAGATCCTCTTGCAAGTTCCCTCAACCACAAAGAAGCTTCTCTAGTCAATGGGAAAGAGAACAACCTCAATATGAATGCCTCCTAGTCTACCCATGGAATATTATAAGAAGTGTAGGTATAAGACTTGTAGGTCTTGAAAAATTAGGAAGATGCATATTTACATTATTTGTAGTTGAGCTAAAAAATTTACCTTTCAGATTCAAAAGCTGGATCATGGAACTAGTTATGTCAAATTTCACATTGAGGGGTGGAGAAGTAGGAATGATAGCTCTAGTTTTTGTCGACTCAATGTATCCTTGTAAAGCCCTAAAATCTCATCTCGAGATGTCACACAATGCTTAAGGCTACAAGTAGCCCTAAGCTAACCATTTGAGCCCGTTACTACTTCTAAAACTTGCTTTAGGATAAATAAGATAAACAATTATGCCCTACTATGTCAACTATAATCCAAAATAACTGGAAATAATGCCTGGATAGCAAAATAATGATAGTCTAGAACACAACTTCAACCGACAAATCTAGTCTGACACAGCCTCTACTACTCAAACTGGAGAGCCATTGGGATAAACCCCTAACTAACTTACTATGAGCTGAAAGTAAAACTCAGAACACTATAAAAGCAGAAAAAGCTGCAAATAGAGGTCCTCGAACCATGAGGACTCACCAAGGACAAGGATGAAGATTAGATGCTCGGAAGTCACTGTTACTACTAGGACTGAGCACCTGTACTTACATTATGAAACAATGTAGCACACAGGCGTATATATGGGTTAGCACTTAGGGAATGTACTGAGTATATGGGGGTGTATGCATTTTTGTAAAACAATATCAATACTTTTAAATAAAATCATGCTTGCAAATAGGAATGACTCACATGGCTTGAATAAGTCTAGAATATAAAACTCATGAATCATGAATAGTAAAGCATGTAATACAAATCTCGTAAGTCATTATGCATAACTTTAAAATCCATATTCTCCTCTTATTATCAGTACTCGAAGGCTAAAGAAAGCTTTAAACAATACTTTCAAACTCATGCTCTAATCTTGTGGAGAGTAAAACTTCTTCAAAACTTAAGGATTCAGAATTTTTAGGAACTTTTAACACTTGGGAACTCTAGAACTTGTTTTGACTCGGGACACTTGGAACTCGGGAGTTTCTTCTAACTAACATAAACCATGTGAGCTACATGGAGTCCAACATATTTTCCACATTGGGGAGAGCTAGTCTATCATTTCCAGCAGAGTAGAACCTCATCTTTAGTGATCACTTTCTCAGCCTTGGGCCCATAAATCATGAACATATGGTGGAACGTAGTTTTTGGGTATGAGACCTTGGAATCATACCCAACTCGGTGCTAAATACTACTCCCATACTTAGGTCAGAACTCTTAGAAAATCCATCTCAAAATAACTCAAGGGTCTATAATGAAGACCAAAACATATTTATATTTGTTTTAAATCATACTAAATGTGGATTTCAACTCTATTATGACTGAAAGGCCAAATCTTTATCAATAATATCAAAGTGCTCAATTCATAGGTACTTATAGCACAAAAGTTCACAAAATTGCAAATCTCAAGTAGGGTTTAATGACCCATAATCAAATATAAAGTTATGACTCATCAAAGTGCATATTATATGTCATAAAGATTCATAAATCATATAGAAAATTTGGAATTTTCAACATTTTGCCTTAATATCTTAACATACTCATGTACTTAAATTTCTAGACATTGGGACTGTTAAAATCTCAAGGAATAACAACATAGGGTATAAATCCATACTTCAATTTCATAAAACATCATAGAAAATCATATATTCTTATAATTAAAACAACTTTTGAGCACAAGGATGAAAAAAGTATCCTTGTTCAAACCCCACATACCTTAGATTATGACTTGTAGATGAGCAACTTGCTTGAGACTATTTTTGGAGCTCTTAAGTGAGGGTTATTGAAGCCTTTGACTTGGGAACCTTGAATCTTTACTGAATTTGTAAATACTATGGTAAGTTCTTGAATTTCTTGGAGAAGAAATTTGGGTTTGTTCTTGGGGAAGAAAACACTAGCTCTTGGTGTTTTTAGAGGAACTAAAATTATCTCTTTTGTTTTGCGTTATATCTGATTGTTAGAAGGGTGGGAAAATACCAAAAAAACCTTTTAAAAATAACTTATAATTACTGATTGGGATGTGTGATGGTGGGGTGCGATGGTCCGTCGAGGGCCCTACGGTCGTCGGTCCTGCCCGCCGCACTTCGGCCAGAACTTGGATCACTGCCTTGCCTACGATGATTGGCGCAATAGTCTATCGACCATTACCACCGCACTTAACCATAAAGGGGCCTTACTGCCTCCTTTGCAATGTTTAGGCGATGGTCCATCACAAGCTCAACTATCCGTCGGCCCTCTCCATCGCATGTGGGCAATTTTACTATTTTCTGTAAAATGGACATATCTTTCTCTTCCGATGTTGGATTTTGACAAAATGGTTATCGTTGAAAATATAATTCAATTTACCACATGACAAAAAGGCATTTTTAGGAAAATTCAGCAAGGTTTAAATACTAATCACTTTGGAAGTCACTCCTTAATCTTTTAGGACCAAAATTACACTTCACTTTACATGATCTAAAGGCTCAGACTACGAGGGAACTTTGTAGGGTCTTACAATACTATATCCTTTTCATTAGCATATGGATGAAAGCGCTGGAGTGTTGGGATTACTTGAGCCTGATCACCTCAAACTCTACCTTGATTATCGTTAAGTGCAGATCGATGATCAACTACTATCCTTGGCCTAGCTAGCTCTGTCTACTGATCTAGCTAGGTATCTTTGTCCCTTCTCTAGATAGAAGCATCTGTCAATAATTAGTACATCTACCAATCAACAATATTCTGAGGATCACCTGGAGTATAGGGAGGTACTATATTAGTATACTCCCAAACCCCTTTAAGATTGTCTACATATACTGCTTCTATCATCATACGATTAGGCTATAAGAGTCTCTCTACATTAGGATTTAGTAGGAGTAAGGGATTGCCTTTACTCCTAGTGTCAAGCATACACCAGCATATACCCAACTAAGAACAGAAAAGTAAAGACTTGAAAACTCCAACCAAGTTTAGTCAATAGTCATACCTCTATCACTTCAATGGTGCCAAACTTTTGATCAATGCTCAAACTACACCTCCAACTGAAGGATAAAGCGGTCACTATCACGTAAAGTAACCAAACTAGTTTAGGGTTGTACCCATAGGGAAGACATGGATTTGTATCTCTAGCTTGTTGGACTCAACAGGCAGAACTATAAGTAAATGGGGAATTTGTAGTAGTATTCTCGAACAAGTAACAAAATTCAACTTTAGTTGTAATCAGTTGGCAACGAACACTAGGATTTTGTTTCCCCTATCTTCCTAACTCAATACGCTTATCATATTTTATTGAACCAACCTAGTACCTTGCCTGTAGAATTTGATAATTTATGTACCATCAACTATCTTGTGGACTTATTGACAGATTTCATCTTTTACCTTTTGAGTCTCAGGACATTGAATTACTTACCCTTTTCCTAGATCCTAGTTAACTAATATCTTTTGTCTCAAGCTATTAGATGATAGATAATCGTCTCATATAGATGATACTGGTTAGACTAGATTTATAATTAATAGTGAAATTATTATTGTAATTATATTTTCCTAGTCACTACTACTCTTGTGGAGTAAGTGGTGATATTCTAGGTGGGATCTTACTGTTTGCAACTGCTAAGACATCTATTAAACTGAAGATAATACAAAACAAGCTAGAATATTGGTTCAGAACAACTTTGCACTTCCCTTACTTCATCAATATGCTAGGGTTCCCACAATCCTAGCTAAGGGATTTAGCCACTTATTCTAATGAAACGATTAATGAAATTTATAACGATAAGCATTACATAATATCACAATGATCAAAGTGTAAAACCTAAAGTCAGCAATTGAATTATCAATCAAAATCAATAACTATGTAATTCCAATATCAAAATCAAATTCTTGAATCAAATAGGTATTTTTAAGTGTTAAGAGTGCGTAAACTAACTACCAAACATAAAAGGGTATTTATAGTATACAAAGAAACCCAAAAAATCAAAACTCAAATGAAAAAGAAAAATGGAGGTTTGTGGCCACCTATAAATGACATACCTCCTGTACAACTCCTAAAACTCTGTGAACTTGGCCCTCCGACACTTACTAAATCAGCTATAGACGATAAATGGAACCTACATACCATAGGTGCCCTTGGCAAGTGACGGGGTCTTCTTTTTTCTTCTTTCGAGCCTCAGGACTTCATGTTCTGACAAAAAATTTGGTTACCTACGCCTGGTAAGTGAAACTTATGCCCAAAGTGCCTTGGTAAGTAGCCCAAAATATACCTAAGAACATATTATATCTTAGCAAACCTTCAATTTCAGCTTTCAAATTGGGTTTCCTACAAAACATAACCAAAATACAACATATCTCACAAAACAACCTAAGAAACTTGCATATTTTCATTATTTTAAGTTTTGAAAGTGCTATAAATCCACAACACATTAGTATACTTTCATATTCATGTTCTTGATAGGATCAATATAAAGGTGATTTCTCATCTACTAGACCTATCTATACATTATTCGTATGATCTTTGAAAAAATTACTTAAACTCGTACCTTATTTATGCTTGGTCTAATTCTTCCATTTATCATAGTATCCATTACTAAGAAAGTTCCCAAAAAGATAATAATTTGTGTACCATAATGCCATAAATGCATATGAAAGAGCTAACTTGGTAGAATAACCCATATTGGTCTAATAGGGATTTCTTCTTCAAATTTAAAACTAAAAATCTAATTTTTTATCCACACATGAACCCCACCCTCTCTAGATGACTAACCATACCAATTTGAAATAATCTGTAATGATCCAAATCATTGTTATTTCAAGAACCACTCTAAAATATTTTATCATACATAAAAATCATCTTTTTGGACTTGATAGAATTTATTTTGTGGGGAAAAAGCAAGGAACAACATAATTAGATCAAGAAGGAAAAAAATAGGATAGCCTATTGCCTACTACTATAATGGTAATAACTAGGTTCAACGTAAATCAACAATTATAGTAGTGTCCACCCATTGTGGTGGTACCCCATACAGTAGCCACTAATAATTCATTTTAAACCCCTTTTTTATTTCCAACCTTCTAGGATATCTCCTTCTTAAGAAACACTAGAATAAAACTCACACCTAGAGCTATGAGGTTTCAAAGTCCAGGCTTCATAAGGATAATTTGAAGGCATACACAATGATAATATGATGTATGAAGATGCCTAGCATATGTGGGATAACATCCTCCTCTCTATAGTGGCATAACTCATCAATGAGGTAGGTTATGGTTAAATTATAGTAAACTTAGATTAGATCTACGTAATATTGATAGTAATGTTTAGTATTTTCATATCTTAGATATTCGAATGGAAAACTATAATAACAAGCTTAAGTTTTTATTCTATATAAAATTATTGTTATACTCAGGTGGTGAAATATTCATGGTATGAATTGGTAAATATTTTTGTAGGAATATAGTTATCTAATTAAATACATTCATATTACGGGTATAGTTTGGGGGTAAGAATGATTGAAATAGAGAGAGGAGCAAACTAAGGTTAAATTCGGTTGCTCATAGAACCCCATAAAACCCATCAACTTATGTTTGGTAATGGTAAGGAAGTATAAGCTCAAAGTAAGAACTAAATTAGTAATGCTACATAAGTTAACCCTACATAAGGTTTAATTAAGTGGATGTGATAAAATAGAGGGTAGCCTAGCGAAAAGGTACGTGGAAGGATAAGTATTTTGATAAATGTTATTAGAATACCAAGTGCAAAGGTATAAAGGTTAAGCATTACTATTTTGGTTTGAGATGTCAGTAAAGTGTGTAAGAAAGATTTAAAATTAAAAGCGTATGTTAGCAATAGTATATTTCCATTATTGTCCAATAGAATACTTATTAACTCTTAGATTATACACATATACACACACACACACATATATATATGGGGGTGTAAAGGATTCCCAAGCAGACCAAAATAGAAGGTAGAAGCATTAAGAGTGATTTGACACTGTAAGAGTTAGTATATATGCTAAAGATTTGTTTTCTTATTGGATATATGTAAATCAAATATTCATAATTTCTTTTAGTCACTACTTGTGATTATTGACTTCATTTTCATATTCATACATGTTTATGATAGTTGTGATGGTGTTGTAGAGAAATGTTGATGATATTAATTATAGTAATGAGATCATGCTAATGATGATATTGATAATGCTAATATTGATGATGGGTTGATGATTATAATGATTTATTGAGCCCATATCTTGCATACAAATATTTTTCATATGCATTGGATGTACATTCATACTTGTATGTTGAAATAGATTTATTGATGGAAATATATTGATAATTCATTAATAATTATTGTCCTGATTATTTAGAAAAGGGAGAGAAGGTCATATTTAAGGGGGTACAAATATATACTTCCTTATATTATACTAGTTTAAGTTATAAGGAAATCTAGGCTACTTGCTGGGTTCCCTCAAAGTATTAATATATACTGAAGTATGTAGGGTTGCCTAAAATATGTTAGAAATAGGATTACCAACATTGAAATACCATGAAAAATTATATTGATAAGATATGAGATAAAATGTATTATCAAAGGACAAAGATACACAAAAATGTTAAATGATAGGTAGGTCACAGAGAGTCTATGTATAAGGTGTCAATACTTGTATGAAAGGGATTTAGTACTAGAATTTTACTTGAAATCATGATTTATTCCCTATTTTCTATTATTATTATTTGTTTATAACCTTGATCGGGCGATGATACCTACCAATTCAGGTGGTTGTACTTATACTACATTACTATATCTTCTTCCGAGGATATAGCCATGTTGCAAGTTAATTGGAGTTATTATAAATGTGGTGGTGATCATTATCTAATAGCTTCTACCTCTCAGTTCTTCATGGACGTTGTGTTATGAATTTCCCTATCCCTTGTCTAGTGCTCTTGTTCCAGTTTATATTAGGTCCTAGGGATTCACTATTGATATTTTTATTATTATATCAACTTATCAATTGTATTAACAAGAGTAATTTAATAAGGCAACTAAACTAAATTATTTTGGAATAAGAATTGATTTAAGTCCAATATTAAATAAACGGTGTGGTGGTACGAATTCTCCTATCTAGGATAGAAATAGGTAGGTGCCTGCATGATTTATTATTTGAGTTGTGACATCATCTTTAATTGTTAAGTCTAAGAACATATTGTAATTACCATCTACACTGATTTTTACTGGCCCCTAATTGAGTTTGAATTATTAGCAGGTAAAGTATAAGAACCACAAATTAGTTGGTTTAACTCAGATTACGCCTATACTAAGGTGGGAGTTTGAACGTATCACTATGGACTTCGTGGTTGGTTTACCCCATTGTTCAAGTTTGACTCAATTTGGGTGATTGTGGACAGATTGATCAAATCAACTAATTTTATTTTAGTGAAAGTGAACTACAATAAAAATAAGATAGTAAAGGTCTATATTTAAGAGATAGTTCAATTTTATGACGTGTCAATTTCTATTATTTCAAAAAAGGGTATCTAATTTACTTCTTATTTTTAGAGTTCTATGCAGTGGGAGTTCAATACTCAGTTAGTTATGAGTAAGGCATTTACCTGAAGTTAAATGGTCAGTCAAATCAAACTATTCAGAGCATACTACTCAACTCCATTCTCGTGTGATGGATTTTAGTGGTTATTCGGATAATTTTTTGTGCTTGGTGGATTGTACTTGCTATAATAGCTATTATTATAGCATTTAGATTACACAATTTAAGGCTTAATATGGGTGGATCTCCAATCGGGTGGTTTGATTCCTTCAATATAAGATCTGAGGGCATAGACATAGTCTGTGATTTAATAGATAGAATGAGATATATTATGGATTGAAACATAGCAACCTAGAGTAGGAAAATAAGCTATATAGACCATAAGGTTTGTGGGTTGGAGTTCATGGAAAGTGAATGAGTTTCATTAAAAGTATTACCCATGAAGGTTATGATAAGGTTTATGAAGAAGTTCAAACTTAGTTGGTGGCACATTGGCCCTTTATAGATACTTTATTATTTTGGAAAGATGGCCTATGAGTTGGATTTACCTCAGACCTTTTTAGTTTTTCCATCCTATTTATCATGTTTTGATGTCAATGTGGTATCTTTGTGTAGTTATCATGGGATCTAGTGGGATTTGTTTTAAAGAGGAGCCTATATCTATTTTTTATAAACAGACTAGGAAATTGAGGTCTAAGAGTATCAATTCGATAATAGTCTAATGAAAGCATCATCTATTGGAAGGCTACATAGATACATAGTCTAATATATGGAGCAAATATCACAATTTTCTTAATAGTTTAGGTACCTTCCCTACCTTTATATTTAAGGAAGAACATATGTTTAAGTGGTGGACAGGAGTGTTCAAAATTTTTGGTGTTTTGACCTCTTCTTGTAGTGGATTTATGGTATTTATAAGTTTTGGGAGTAGGTGGCTCAATTCCCAGGGTATTCAGTTGAGTTTATATAAAATTATATATTGGACGAATTAAAATTTAGTAGAGTTGACTTTGGTCAATATTTTGAGTATTAGATGCCATATGTGAATTATGTTAGTTCCATCAATATTCAAATATTATTTTTGGGTTAATAGCATTGTTTGTTTGGGTTTCGAGATTCTTGTTTTCATTTTGAGTCTTTTGTGGAAATTTTTTTAATTATGTCTTATGGTTGACTCTAATCACCATTCATAGAAAATAAACTCCGTTGAGCAATCTGATAATTTCTTTAGGTTCGAAATTTTTTATTTAGCATTTGCACTATTAGTTTATTTCTATATAATTTTGGATGATTTTGGGTGTTAGAATAAATTTTTAAAATTTTAATTTTTTTTGGTGTCTAGTGGGAACGTGATCATGCTTATATGACATGATAGCGCTTAAGAAGGAGATGTTTGTTATGCTATTAGTGCTGACCTAGTGTTGATGGTGCTTCAGCTCTAGCCTAGTTTTTTTGGTATTTAAGATATTGCTGTTGGACTAACACTGATAGCGCTAGCGCTATTAGTATTTCCCAGTGTGATTGCACTAATTGGGATAAAATGATTTTAAGTCTTAATTTCTTTTCTAGTTTTGGTCACTTCTTTCCACCATTGTTGGATCTCTGAAACTCCATTTTGAGTGATAATATGTGCATTTTATTCATGTTGGAGAGCAGTAAGTTATCAACCATAAATTTATATCTTTTTCGACTATTATCCTCGAATTTTGAGCTAATTCAAGATTAAGGGAACTTTAAATTTAAGAATAAGTCTCACTTTATTTTCAACCAAACTTTATGTTCAAGTTCCATAACTTTTGGATAAGATTTTTTATTCTATTTTTATACATTTTTTAATGATTAATTCATGGCTTCACCTTTAATCTTAATTTTCTGACTTTGATATTTTTTAATTTTTTTGATAATAAAGTATGGTAGTTTGATGATTTCAAACTTGTTTTCAACTCCATTTTTACGGAAATTTCATACTTGAACTAATCAAGTTATGGGTAAATTGATTTGCTAATAAAATTTTAGTTTTGTCTTTAGGTTCCTTAGGTTGGCTTTTGGGTTGAATTTTTAAGCCCAATTTAGAACCTTAGCAATGTAGCTATGCTTGGACGCATTTTTATGTGTAGAACCAATTTTTGATAAATGGGAGTGTTATGAGGCCACTTGAATGGAAGCTTAATTTATGATTTTTCTAAGACTTGTAGTTTGACTTTGAGGTTCTTTAGAGTTTGTTTTGATGGAGGCTAATGTAAAGCATTCTATGAGTTGGGTGAATTAATTAATTTGAGTTCTCAATAAGATGGATTATCTTTGTGATGTCTTACTGGAGGCATATATTGTTTAAGTGATATGGAAATTAGACTTGTGATTTGATACTAAGGCACATAGCCTATATTCAAGATCATGATTTTCAGATTGTGTATGTAAATGTTGCATCTGGTCTTACTTTATTTTTATGTTCATGCATATTCATAAATATCGTGGTTCATGGAAATATTAAATGATTTTATATTCTAAAAAAACATAAAGGAATTGATTTAAAAGAGATAAATGATTTTAGTCCCAGTTTGAGTCTAAATGATTCATACTGTTGATTAGAGATAATTTTACATGGACCTAGTGAGTCTTTCATGGGTCCCTTTTTGAAGTAAATAAAATTGTAAGGTGAATATTGGTAGGAAATTGCCATTATACTACACTGTATATCCCTTTGGAATGGGGTTTTGATTAAGATATTCATGATATTGTATGATATTCAACAACTAGAAATTTCCTTCTCACATGGTCAATTTATTATTCTTTATTTGATATACTTTTCTACTTAATCTCAATTTGCGTATGATACCTACTATGTATAAGTGGACTGTATACACTCCTAGTTTTCTTCATTCTTTGAATACAAATCCTGATCCAAGTGCTCTCCATGGATTAAGATCTGCATCTTTAAGTCATATTAGAGTTGTGGAATGCTCTTTATTTTGGGGTTCTTCTCGGCTTCATCAATCTTACGACTATCCTATTTTTATTCTAAGATAACATTGTAGTTATTTTATGAAACACCTAGGCTTTGGACCCTTAGCAAAATTCCCTTGTTTGAGGATTTTGGACAAGGTAAATTTTAGGGTACTAGTCATAGATATTGGATATGACTTAGTGACACCCCCTCACATACACTAGGCAGTGTGGTAGGGGTTTGATACTGTCCAGGGTATGATTTGGCCTTCCCATGGTCTTATGTTTAGGTACGAGTCCTACCAAGTCAAGTTGTATGGTGCTTGTCACATGTCCTAGTTGACACTATTGAGGGTATGGTTTTAGGTACCAATTGTACCATTATGTATGAGTTATGGTGTGTGGTCATACCTTGGGCAGTGTAGGGGTCCTTAGTGAAGCCTAGGATATGATTTAGGGTACCACTCGTACTCTAGGGTAAGATTGAGTAAGTGAGTCATTCCCTTCTTCGGGTTTATTTCTAGATTTTAAGTCAAGGGCTCTATGGTTAATTCCTACCAAAAAACGATTAAGTCCCCTTACTATATAATGCATTTTAGCCTTCCAAACATCTATTTTTATGGATCAAACATCCAAATACTCTCTCAAATATATTTTTGAAGATTTGGAGGCTAGGGTTCCAAGGGGTGTTCATCTAGAGGAAAAAAGGAGTCAAGCTTCTTAGTGGATCATCTTGTTAAAGGAATGTGACTCTTTCCCTTATTTTTAACTCATAAACCATGTATTTCAAACAATTATTAAGGCTTATAAATGGTGATTTCAAAATCAAATAACAAGGGTTTTACTGTCAAATAGTGAGTAATACTTGTTCTTGCTTTTACTTGTGATTATACATGATATTGGTGATGATTTGTACATGCGGATTTGTTTGTTTTTTAACAAATGGGTCTTGAGTAACCCAAATAATAATGAATTTTTGCATGATTTTGGCCTTGATAATGGTATGCACACAAGGTGTTTGTGAAAATGTCTAAGTGAAATATCTAGGCACGTATTGATTATATTGCAAACTAGGGAAAAGGACCCATTAGTATGAATTGTTATTAAATACAATTGTAAAGACACTTTTAGCCATGTAATTAGTTAAGTTATGACCGTGTTGATTTGATGGCTAAGTATGCATTAAAATACCTTAATATTAAATTGAGCTGTGCTAGAAATTAAATGTGGTATGAGACTACTAATGAGGATGAATGGTTGTAAAGGTCTTGATAAACATAAAATGAATTGAATCAAGGCATTTTCCTATTAAAGTGTTTGAATGACAAATGCTTCCATGAAGACCTTGTGGTTATATATGGTGTTGAATTGGTTAAAGGGGTCAAAGTCCCAAAGTGTCGAATTGGTAAAATGGGCTATAGTCCCTATGTTTTGAAGTGAGTGAATATTGATATATGGAAAAAAGGGAGAGTCCCAATGTCGACTAATGATAGTCATTGTGGCTTGTGGTTAAAGTCCCTTTCTTACTAAAGTGGTTTGTGGTTAGATTCCCTCGCTAAACAAAATTGCTTGTGGTTACAGTTCCTGGCTAAAATATGGTGGCATGGGCTTAGAGTCCTGTATATAATACAACTTGAGGTTAGAGTCTCTTGCGTAATGAAAATGCATGAGGCTAAAGTCTCATGCCTAATGAAAAGGAATGAAGTTAGAGTCCCTTGCCTAATAAAGATGTGTGTGTGGTTAAAGTCCCTTTGTCTAATGAAAATATATGTGGGTAAAGTCCCTTGTCCAATGAAAATGTGAGTGTATTTAAACTCCATTGCCTAATAAGGAATGTTTTAGTCTATAAAAGTTGGAGGTCAAAATCGTCTACCTGATGACATGTGAATGAGTACATCAAGAATGTTTCCTAAGTCTTGTTTCCTTGTGGCACATTATGAACATGTTATATATCCCTATATGTATGATTATGTATATAAATATGGTTGAAAATTATGTAATGATTTGAATTTAAATGGCGATTCTATTTTATCCTTATCCTTGAGTTTTATGCTAGCGCTCCAACCGCTAACTGTCTCCGAATCCAAACGCTATGTCCCCATGCAACATAGGGGCCAGAGCTTTTTCTTCTCTTCCTGCGAGTGACAGGTGTTCAGGTGGTTCATGTCTTGACATTGAAATAGTGAGCTTTCATTTTTTGGAAGGGATACATTTCATAGTCTCTTATCTTTGGTCGTAAATATATTTTGACTTGGTTTGGCTATTGTCAGGTGCTTGTCCCGACAGATATTTAGACATCGAATTTATGTAGAGCCATTGTAGATGGCTGTGGTTTTGGGTATTTTGGTTAGAATGTAGGAATTAATGGAATATTTAGACCTTGTCTATGAAATACCCTAGTTTCTGGACCATAGAAAATTTCTTTGAATTTTGGTTTTCGGGCAAGATATGACTTAGGTAACGGGTCGTACACTTAGGTACAGGTGGTATATTCCAATTGTACGCTGACCAATTTTGGTTGGTAGATAGAATTAGTCTCTAGAATGGGTGCGACTTGGGTGGTACGAGAAATATTGGTGGATATGAGTTTTTTGGTTACTTCCCTTAACCTTACACTTAGTGACCTAGGTTGGGTCTGAGCATGAGTGGCTCACCATCAGCCATAAGCCAGGGTACGAGTCGTACCCAAGACTCATATGGTGGTCAATTTTCAAACCTCCTAGGATTCTATTCTGCCAAGGGTACGGTTTATGGGTACTAGTCATACACTTGGATACAACTTTAGTTTGGGTATGTCGTACCTTGGATAGTGTTGGATCCAAGAGGGAAAGCTTAGGGTACGAGAGGTGGGTACCACTCGTACAGGATGGGTACAACTCGTAAGGGTCTATCGTACCCTATGATGGGAATTAAATGCAATTTGTGTAAGGACAATCTGAATGTCTCTCCACTTATCCAATAAGCCCAGGGTTAAATCACTCTTGAACAATCATACTATGTTATTGAACTTCATTTAATAACTTTCTCACTTGGTTGTTGATTTATACGGTTAATTGTATGATCATGGTCTCCCGACCTGTAATCTTTTACCTAAGTTGAACTTTACAACTACATCGTTGAGCGGGGATTTAATAGTCCACTTAAGTTCTTTAAGTTATCATCCTATGTATGAATTAAGTAAGGTATCTAAGTGCATCCCTGTCCTAGACACTAATTTGAGTTTCTTATTTCATAAAAGAATACAAACCATACTTTGTTCATCTCCATGTTCTATCCCCTATTCTCTCTCCTGAGTTCAACAGGTAGACAATAGATATATTTTTCGGGTGATCAATCCATCAAATAGTTAAATCAAAGATGAACACACAACCAATAATGATAAGCAAAGTTAAACAGACTTAATTCAAAACAATAGTACTCATGTTCTTGACTTTAACCCCGGAAAAAGGGCGTTTAGCCACACATACTCATAATTGTAATCACAAGGTTATAATTAACAACTTAGAAATGAATGAACTAAATTAAATTAATAAGAACCTAAAATTTAAAGTTATAGAAGCCACTTAATCCTCCAAGA